>NC_067139.1:85061938-85354438 GCF_903995435.1 Acomys russatus | reverse complement strand
TCTGCATCGCGGGGAGAACCCCAGCCCCTTTCCAGCTTGTGATATATCTTTAGTCTGGGGACACACTCCTCTTCCTCGGGGCTTGATCCTGATACTCTCCACACACCTCGGCCTGCCACATTCAGGCCTTAGGTCTCCCGCTCCAAAGCCCTCATCTCCGATTGCAACTCTCCACATTGGAGGCGCTGTTTGACAGCAGCCATCTTACCTGAAGCATGATTTGATCTGTGATTGTCTCTTCCACCAATTTAGGCTCCGAAGGATCTGTTTACTAAGCCAGGCCACAGTGGAGCCCCTGAGCCCGCAGGCCTGCCAGCAAAGACGTCATAGACGTTACTTGGCTAAGAAGAAGGAGGCGGCAACTGAACTCTCGGATGAGATTCCTTGATCCTTTGTGGGAGCGGAAGCACGGGGCAGTGGTGATTTGTCCAAGCCCCTCCTCCAGAGCTTTTTATAAGAACAGTCAAGCTCTGATCCACCGTAGTCTAGAAACTCAGGACTTGAAGAGGAAACACACTGCTGTGAAGGGGACAGCGCAGATCAAGTCATGCTGCCAGGGCGATCTCTGAGTTCCTAAAGACGCGCTTTTCCTGGTCTGGCTTCTTCACTCTCAGGAATTCCCCTGAAATATACTTTACTAGGAAGCCATGAGACTTATTGAGGTCTTCCGGTTTTCCTCCATAGCTTTTTGCCTTGGTCTGATGGGACATTCTTTTTCCCAGTCCTGCCCCATTATTCTGGTCTCTGTATCCAATTCACTCCTGGTTCCTCAGGTCTCATTCTATGGTAAATCCTTTTTTTTTTTTTTTTTTTTTTTTTTTAAATCCTCCATGAGAGAGGGTTTCTCCGAGTAGCCCTGGCTGTCCTGGGACTTGTAGATCAGGCTGGCCTTGAACTCACAGAGATCTTCCCAAGTACTGGGATTAAAGGCATGTGCCGGGCAGTTAATTTGCTTTCAGATAACATTGTAGCCTAGTCTCCATCTATCCTCTTCCTTTGCTCCTTTCTTTGTCCTAGGGAAATTCTGGCTTTGTAGAGCTTGACTCTACTGCAGACTGGCTGCCTGTAGGTGTCTCTGTGACATCATGTTCTAGGCTCTACCTAGGACAGGACAGTGGAGGAGGCCCTGCCCATGAGGGAATATCTCAAAAAACATAGAAATCACCAAGGATGGTGTTTCAGGAGATAGAGAGCTGAGAGCTGCGATGTGGTAGTCACTCTGGCATTGGATGCCTTTGGTATGGCTCAGAGGCCCAGCCTCTGGGTACCACCCACCTCTCTGCCATCCGGGGGTCAGCTCTGGGAAGTAGCCAGATGGGAGCAGCAGCTTGGGCTTCCAGGAAACTCATTAGGGAGTTAGAAATGCAGTAGAAGGGCAAGAGGGACGGTGGGATGCAGATATAGATACTGCTGTGCTTACACTCCACAGCACTTCTTACCCTGGGGCTGGTACCCAAGCAACCTTGAGACAGCATGAACTCAGACCACAGGATACAGTGAACAGCACTTTAGAGAGAGGATGCTGGGAATATCCACCGAATTCTTCATCCTACGTAAATTTATCATCCCTCAACCCCAAAGGACCAAAGTAGAATTTAGTGTATGCTGGGGTCAGCTTCTGAGAGAAACTCAGATACCCACCCCTTCCTAACACGGGGCTGGCCAATTGAATTTCCCTATTTTCTGTCATTCCTTGAAGCTGAGGCTGAGGGCAGGGTCCTGCACCTAGTCCCCCACAGGTGGAACTAGCTTCACAGCTGCCCACTGAGGCAGAGGAAGAGGAATATAGGCAGGATCCAGACCCTTGGCTCAGCATGAAGCCCGCAGTCCAGGGACCAGTTCCTGCACATAGTGTTGTGCTCTGTGCAGGCTCACTCACGTCGTGAGCACATACATCCTTTATCTTGCTCTCCTGTAACTTGCCTTAGGCCTCCACCTGTAGAGACTCCACCCAAGGTAGGACAACTCAGAAGGCACAGATCATGGATATCCCCTGGGACCAGAGCAGGCTCTGCCAGCTAGGCAACATCTACAACAATCTTCTGAGGCAGAGTTTCACGTGTGAGTCCATGTGCATGCATGCGTGCGTGTGTGCGTGCGTGCGTGTGTTCATCTCTTTCCTTCCACCATCTCATTTCCAGGAACCAAACTCAGGCCACCAGTTTCCACAGCAGATGCCTTCACATGTTGGACCTACAGTTGATTTTTCTGCCTCCACATCCCAGGCACTGGGTTCACAGCACCATTGAACCTGGTACCACAGCTGTTTGTATTGCTCTTTCCTGTACTTTTACATTCTTTCCGGCTGTGAGTTTCCTGAGAGAGCTACCTCCCAACTTCATGGTGTAGCTGCAGCCTTTGATCTCCCTCACAGCCTTTCATGTGCCAAACAAAATGCCGCACATCGCCATGGCTACGGGATGTTCTGGTCCTTAATGCAACTGTGTGCGTGGATCTTTGGTCCCACAAGTTCCCTTTTGTGGACACGGGAGGAGCTGAGGTGTTCACTGGCAGGATTTACCACAGGGGTGCTGTCTGTCTTCCAGTCTGTTGCTGCCCTTTGTCCTTCTGGAGCTCCAAGGCCTGAACACTGAGCCAGAACTCCTCAGTCAGCTCATCCAGTGCGTCTTCCACCTGCCACTTCTTTTTCTAGAGTCAAGAACCATTATTTGTTTTCTTTCTCTCTTTTAGGGCCTAGCCTTATCACCTTTCCAAGTATGACCTTGAGCTTTTGGGTTCAACAGATCATTCCCTGGGTACCCCGATAGACTACGCAATAGATGTGTGCCCCTGCAGACGCAAAAGACTGTATTTGGTGCTAAAGAGCTAGGCCTGGGCTCTTTAGAAAAGCTCTCCATCACCGAGCCTCACCCCCAGGCAGCTCCGTGTCACTTTTACTTCCATTCCCATTTCATTAAAATGTCCCCACTGCGCTGCCCGGAGCCAGCAATATGGGCTGCTTTCAGGGAGCTCAGAACCCCATGAGTCAACCCAGACCTACAGGAAAGTCGACCTTGAAGGGATGTGCTAGGCTGCAGGAGTGAAAAGGACACACCCAGCCTGGAAGTGAGGTCAGGGGGAGATTGAGTACGGGAGGAAATTCCAAGTGAATCTTGGAGAATGGGCAGGAGATAGCAGGGGAGAGAGTGGGGGAAAGATAGCATAAACAAAGACAACAGAATTTTACAAAGTCAGATATATGAGAGAGAAAGCATAGAGAATGTTTATCCAGGTAGCTGTCCATCCCTCCGTCCATCCATCCCTCCATCCATCCATCCATGCACCCACCCACTCAGCCACCTATTTATCCATTCACTCGCTTTCTCAAACATTAATTTATGTTGCCAACTGCGCACCCGTATGTCTACTCCCACTGTACCTGCCCATCTGCATATCATTCTTCATCCATTCACTCATAGATAAATACTGGAGAGATTGGCACAACAGTGAAGAGCTCTGTTCCTCTTGAGGAGGATCTACATTTATTGTCCAGTATAAATGTGGTGGCTCATAACTGTCCATAAACCAGTTACAAGTAATTTGATGCCCTTTTCTGAATTTCATATGTACAAGGTATCATGACACATAGTCATGTAAGCAAAATACTCATATAAATGAAATGAAAATAATTCTTTTAAAAACTTTAAGAAGAGAGCCTTACTGAACACACTCACCATTTTTTAGGGCAATGTTCAGTTTTGGGGCTCCATTGGCGAACGTCTAGGATTTTGTGGTCTATCAAGAAACACAGACACCCATGGTAAGAGACTATGTGTGGTAAATAATGTCTGAATGGACAGATGCTCAGGTTGCTGTGGGAAGTAGTTTAAGTTTGGAGGACAGGAGAGAGAGAGAGAGAGAGAGAGAGAGAGAGAGAGAGAGAGAGAGAGAGAGAGAGAGAGAGAGACAGAGAGAGAGAGAAGAGAGAGACAGAGAGAGAGAGAGACAGAGAGAGAGAGAGAGAGAGAGAGAGAGAGAGAGAGAGAGACAGAGAGAGAGAATGTTCATGGATTAGAAGAACTAGCATTGATAAAAGAGTATTACTTTCCAAAGTAATGTACTGATTCAGTGTAATTTTATTTTTGTCAAAACATACAACACAGGGCTGGAGAGTTCAGTGGTTAAGAACACTTGTTACAGAAGACCCTGGTTCAATTTCTAGCACCCTTGTGACAGTCAAACCACTTCTAACTCTAGTTCCAATACCCTCTCCTAACCTCTGCAGACACTGGGCATGTACACATAAAATAATAATTGAAAAATAATAAAATATACTGTAGACTGGGCACGACGCGGCACACCTGCAATCCCAGCACTTGGAAGGCAGGTGCAGGAGGATCAGGAGTTCATGGGCATCTCTGTCCACTCAGCAAGTTTGAGACAATTGGGTTACATGGAGCCCTGCCTCAAGCCCTGTCCCCTTCCCTCCCTCAAATAGAGTGATAAGTGATGGGTGTAGTGACATGTTTGGTATTTTGATTTCTTAAAGAAGACCAAACAGAAATATTATAAGAATATGAATTTGTTTTGATTCCACATGTGGGATATGGGGCTGCTTCAGACTGTCCACAGCAGCTGACTATGATTTGCCTTGTGCTCTAGCAGGGGTGTGATTTTGCTAGTGGCTAATTAGTTTCTGTGATTGGGTGACATTTGGAATTCTGGGGACTTTTCAGAGGGCATATAAATGCTAGTGCACTGAAGGTGAGGTGGGTTGTTGGTTGGTTGGTTGCTGTTGGTTGTTTTTGGTCATGGTTTGTTAATTGGTTGTGCACAAAGAAGAAATTACAAGAAGAAATTAGATATCCTGATGGCAAAGATCAAACTCACCCCAAGGAACTTAATGCCCCAGTCTGCAGGAAGCAGTCTAAGGATAACATTGCCTCCTTTTCTTTCTATCATTTTTTTTCTCTCCTATCTAGTGTTAGGGTGTTGAAAGGGTGGAAAAATGGCAGAGAAGCATGAAAGAAAGAAGATCCTACAAAGTAGCCAGAGACCAGCTACAAATAGCCAAATCATAATCACTAAAAACAATCGGCAAACATTTGCCCTTATACCTACAGATAAGTATAGCCCTCATCTCTCAGCAAAGAAGCTTTCTCTTTGCAACAGAGAATACCACAGAAAGAACAACCAATCAGAACACAGAGCCGTGGAGCCCAATCCTAGTGGACACTTCTACAAAACACTGTCGTACCTGAGGCTCAGGGAACAGTGCCAGGGAGGGGGTGGAAAGGTTGTTAAGAGCATCAGGGAGTTTGCCGTGAGGCTGTGTTTCCTAGTAACATCAGACGCTCCACCCATATAATCTTACTAACACGCTGCCCTAATGTAACCTGAACAAGGAGCACATCGATGGACATGCCAAACAACTATAAGCAACTGTCTGAGTTAGCATTATTATTGCTGTATGAAACACCACGAATGAAGAAACTTGTAGCTCTCTGTAACTCAAGCAAGGAAGGAACCCGAGGCAGGAGCTGAAACAGAGGCCATGGAGGGGTACTGCTGATTGGCTTGATGCTCTTGGATTCCTCAGCCTTAGTTCTTGTAGACCCCAGGATCACCAGGCCAGGGATGGTACCACGCGTAATAGGTTGGAACTTCCCCCAATAAATGATCTTTATTCTTGTGTACAGAGGGATCTTATGGAGATATTTTCCCAATCGAAGCTCCTTCCTCTCTGATGACTCTAGTTTGTGACAGGTTGATATAAAACTAGACACAACAGTAACTGAGGGAAGCTGGACATGGGAGAGGTGGTTTCCCCCTTATCCAGTGCTGTTGTATTGTATGCAGGACTTTGACCCACGTGGGGACATGATTTCCAGTATATGTTCAAATGCAGGTACCAACATCCAAGTTCATGATATCCAGGAATGTTTCTAGTATCTTAACCATTTTTTTTTCCAGCAGTGGGCTGTTCAGTTTCTATGAGTTTTAAAGTTCTATGTTGTTTCTGTTGTTATCTAGCTTTAGTTCATAGTGGTCTGATAGGATGCAAGGTATTAGCTTGATTTTGGTGTATCTTTTGAGACGTGTTTTGTGTGCAATTATGTGGTCAATTTTGGAGAAAGATCCATGAGGTGCAGAGAAGAAGGCATATGCTTTTGTGTTTGAGTGAAATGTTCCATTAATACCTGCTAGGTACATTTGGTTTATAACTTCAGTCAGCTCCAACATTTCTCTGGTTTTGTCTGGATGACCTGTTGGTGAGACTGGGTGAAGCTTCCCACTATCATTATGGGGGGGGTCAACATATGATTTCAGCTGTAGTAGTGATTCTTTTACGAACTTGGGTGCCCCCTTGTGTTTGGTGCACAGACAGTAAGAACTGCAGTGTCTTCTTGGTAGAGTTTCCCTTTTGATGAGCATTTAGTACCCTCCCCTGTCTTTTCCTATCAGTTTTGGTTTGAAGTTTATTTAGTCACATGTTAAATTGACTACATCAGCTTGTTTATTAAATCTATTTTCTTGGAATATCTTTTCCTTTCCTTTTCCTGAGGTCACGTCTGTCCATGATGTTGAGGTATGTTTCAGGGATCCTGTTTTCATATCCATTCTGTTAGTTTGTGTCTTTTTGGGGGGAGGGGTGATCAAGTCTGCTGTTGTTGAAAGTTATCAATGACCAATGATCCGATGATTGTTGTTGATTTCTTTTATTTAATTGTTGTTGTTGTTGTTGGTAGCTTGTGTGTGTGTGAGTGTGTCTGTGCACTCACTTCCCTTATTTTAATTTTTCTGGTATACATTTGTTTATTCCTGTGTTTTCATGGTTGTAGTTAACCTTCTTAGGCTGGAGTTTACCTTCTACCACCTTCTATATGACTGAATTTGTACATAGATATTGCTTAAATTTTAGTTTTACTATAGAGTGTCTTCTTTTATCCATGTACGGTAATTGAAAGTTGTACAGCATATAGTCACGTGGACTGGGATCTGTGGTTTCTTAGAGTCTGCAGCATATCTGTCCAGGATCTTCTGGCTTTTAGAGTCTCCATTATGAAGGCAGGTGTAGTTCTGAAAGGTCTGCCTTTATATTTACTTGGCCTTTTCTCCTTGACCATTTTAATGTTCTTTGTTCTGCACATTTAGTGCTTGAATTATTAGGTGCTGAGGGGACTTTCTTTTCTGATCCACTCTATTTACTCTTCTGCACTCATCTTGTACCTCGATAGGCATGTCTTTCTTTGGGTTAGGAAATTTTTCTTCTATGATTTTGTTGTAAGTATTTTCTGTGCCTTTGACCAATGTTCCTTCTCTTTTGTCTATCCTAGTATCCTTAGGTTTGGATAGTGTCTCAAATTTCCTGGACGTGTGGTGCCAGGAGTGTTGCAGATTTAGCCACTTCGTTCACCCACGTACCCCTATCGTCAATGCCTCAGTTTCTCTATTTCATTTCTTGCATTCTGCTGGTGAAGCTTGCCTTTGTGGTTCCTGTTTGAGTCCCTATGTTTTTCATTTCCAGATTTTGTTCAGCTTGAGCTTTCTTTATTGATTCTATTTTTATTTTCAAGTCTAGAATGATTTTGTTCAATTCCTTCCACTGTTTGTGTTTTTATAGATTTCTGGCTTCCTCTTTAAGGACCTCTACCATTTTCATACATCTTTTTTCTTGTGCTTCAGCTATGTTGAAATAGTCAGGTTATAGGGTGGTGGCAGGGATGCTGGGCTCAAGTGGAGACATATTTTCTTGGCTGGGTGTGTGGCTCCTGGACCATGCCTCCAGGGGAACTGGAATGTGTTCAAACCCTGGAAATTTCAAACTTAAACTGTCATCCTGAGAATGGAAGATGTGGGACAAAGCTCTCTGTTTCCATGCCTACCTCAGGAGCACGTGATATAAGCCCAAAGTGGTTACAGGTGGTCAGTCACATAAACTTGTCACCTGTCATTTCCTCCTATGTAAATGGAGCATTGCCAGCGTCCTAGTCCCAGCCAATTTAACACATTTATCCTCAAAATCTCTCCCCACTCTCTGAGGTTTATAAAGTCCCTGTTCACATGAAATGAAGAGCACCATCTCTTTAGATGTCCAGATAGTTGTGTATTCTGAGCAGTAACGCTGGGGAAGGAAGGCTCTCCCTTCTCCCGGAAGAATTCATTGTTGGACTCCAGGAGTTGACTGCTGGCCAGGCCAACACCGTGGCACTGCCCCACCATCGCAGGCAGTTGCCATGGGACCATTGAGGCCATCATAGAAGCTTGCCCGGTCACCGTGGGCATCTGTTGTTCACTGGCAAGTCAAGGTGGATTGCCCCTCTGCTCACTGCAGTGCCCATCTCCAGTAGCGAGCAGTCACCAGCTGTTTTTTAAAAAATATATTTTATGGGGGGATCCAAGATGGCGGCGAGCAGTGTGGATCGCGTTTGGAGGCTCCAGTGAACAATTCAGGGAATTGCACAGATTTCTGAGCCAGGAACACCGAGGTCCAAACATCACGGCAGCAGGAGTGCTCCACGGTTCGGAGGGACCAGGGTGCGGAGGACCTGCGTGCCCCTGCACACGGGAGGAGTGTGGTTTTTCTCTGATCGGAGCTGCAGCGGCAGAGGCAGCAGCACCAGCGGCACCAGCAGCGGCGGCTGAGGTTTGCAGCTCATAGCCTTCCGGTGGAGGTGATTGGTGTGGTGGCTGGTGGGAATTGCTGCAGGAGAGGGGACTCGGGGCAGGATTTGGGTCGCGTGGAGCCTTTGGACCCAGACTGGACTCGGCGGACAGTTCGGCCCCAGAGTCCCGGGTACTGGCCCGGCCCAGCAAGCAATTCTGCCTGAGGCACTAACTCAGCGTGGCCACAGCTCCCCTGCTGTGGCGCAGGCTTAGTTGAGCTCGCAGCTCCACACTAGGCAGCACCTCAGCTCAGCGGCAGCTCCCCTGCGGTGACACAGTCTGGGCGGAGCACTTGGTTTCACCACAGGCGCTAACTCAGAGCAGCCGCAGTTCTCCTGCTGTGGCGCAGGCTTGGTGACGTGCTCGGTTCCATCCTAGGCACCACCTCAGCTCAGCGGCAGCTCCCCTGCGGTGACACAGTCTGGGCAGAGCACTTGTTCCACCACTGGCGCTAACTCAGAGCAGCCGCAGTTCTCCTGCTGTGGCGCAGGCTTGGTGACGTGCTCGGTTCCATCCTAGGCACCACCTCAGCTCAGCGGCAGCTCCCCTGCGGTGACACAGTCTGGGCGGAGCACTTGTTCCACCACTGGCGCTAACTCAGAGCAGCCACAGTTCTCCTGCTGTGGCGCAGGCTTGGTGACGTGCTCAGTTCCATCCTAGGCACCACCTCAGCTCAGCGGCAGCTCCCCTGCGGTGACACAGTCTGGGCGGAGCACTTGTTCCACCACTGGCGCTAACTCAGAGCAGCCGCAGTTCTCCTGCTGTGGCACAGGCTGGACAGAGCTCTCGGTTCCACCAGCTCTAAGACTCTGGTTGGACACAGTGTGCAGTTTGAATCCAGAATTCCTGGCTGAGATTGGTGGTCAGTTCGGGCCCTGAGTCAATAACTGAACACAGCACGCACTTTGGGCCAAAAGGCCCTAGTGGAGCTTGGTGCGTAGTCCCAGCCCAAAAATTCTGGCTGGACCCTGTGTGCATTTTGGGCCCAAAATCCCTAGCTGAGCTTGGCAGACGGTTCAGGCCCTGAGAATCTAGCTGAGTTCTGCCCGTGGTTCGGTCCCAGTGCTCCTGGCTGGACTTGGCAGGGAACACAGAAGGCTGTGGATACCTTGGCCTGACCCAACGCTCATTCAGAGACCCAGAACAATTGCAGGATCCACAGCAGAGGGGGACTGAGGATCACTGGCTGTGAGAGACCAGAACAACAGGGCTAACCTCCTAACATCCACACCAGTGAAGCTTTGAGCTCGCAGCCTAGGGAAATCGTAAGAAAACAAGTGAATCTATCGTCAGACACCCTCCATTCAACTCTGGAAGCTACCCAACAAAAACAAAGACGGCAAGATGTCTAAAGGACAACGAAAAAGCATACGCAAAAAACCCCAAAACAACATGGCGTCTCCAGTTTCCAGCTATCCCAAAGAAAACCACCCAGAGAACTCAAATACAACGGAAATACAAGAAAATGACCTCAAATCCTTAGTAATGAGGATGATAATGGAGGAAACAAATAAAATTCGTAATCAAATGCAGGAAGACACAGACAAACAGGTGAGAGACATAAAAGAAGCACATAGAGTGGAACTGGAAAAATTGCAGGAAAATGCAAACAACCAGATGAAAGAAATAACTAAAACGGTTCAAGCTCTGAAGACCTATAAAGAGGCAATGGAAGAAACTCAGGAATATACAAAAAATCAGATGAAAGGAATAAAAAAATCAGTTCAAGATCTGAAAATGAAAATGGATTCAATGATAAACACACAGACAGAAGAAAAACGAGAACGTGAGACCTCAGAGAAGAAGGGGAGCAACACAGAGGTGAGCTTTTCTAACAGAATCCAAGAGATGGAAGAACGAATCTCAGGTCTAGAAGATACAATCACAGATATTGAATCAACCATTAAAGAAAATGCCAAATCTGGAAAACTCCTGACACAAAACATTCAAGAAATTAAGGACACCATGAAAAGAAGAAATCTGAGGATAATAGGCATTGAAGAAAGAGAAGACATCAGACTCCAGGGCCCAGAAACTATTCTCAACAAAATCATAGAAGAAAATTTCCCCAATCTAAAGAAAGAGATGCCTATAAACATACAAGAGGCCTACAGAACACCAAATAGAATTGACCAGAAAAGAAAAACTGCCCGCCACATAATAATCAAAACACAAAACATGCAGAACAAAGAAAAAATATTAAAAGCTGCAAGGGAAAAGGGCCAAATAACATTTAATGGTAAACCTATCAGAATTACACCTGACTTCTCAGCAGAGACCATAAAAGGCAGAAGGGCCTGGACAGAGATCCTGCAAACCCTAAGAGACCACAGATGCCAGGCCAGACTACTTTACCCAGCAAAATTATCAATAACCATTGATGGAGAAAACAAAATATTCCATGACAAAAACAAATTCAAACAGTACCTATCCACAAACCCAGCTTTACAGAAGGTACTAGAAGGAAAACTCCATCCCAAAGGGTCAAGCTACAACCAAAACTACCCAGGAAATAGATAACTATCCCATGGCAAAAACACAACTACACAAACGCTCGACTGGAAACAACATCAAAATTAAGACTCTTAACAGTCACTGGTCATTAATATCTCTCAACATCAATGGCCTCAATTCTCCAATAAAAAGACACAGACTAACTGAATGGGTACATAACCAAGATCCAACATTCTTCTGCATTCAAGAAACACATCTCACCCATAATGAAAGGCATTACCTCAGGGTAAAAGGTTGGAAAAAAATATTCCAAGCAAATGGTCACAAGAAGCAAGCAGGTGTAGCCATTTTAGTATCAAACAAAATAGACTTTCAACCAAAATTAATCAAAAGGGATGAGGAAGGACACTTCATACTCATCAAAGGTAAAGTCAACCAAGATGACATCACAATTCTGAACATCTATGCACCCAATACAAGGGCACCCACATATGTAAAAGATCTCCTAAAAAAGCTTAAACCACACATCGATCCCCACACAATAATAGTGGGAGACTTCAACACCCCACTCTCACTGAAGGATAAGTCATTGAAACAGAAACTAAGCCGAGAAATAACATCATTAACCAATGCCATGGGTCAAATGGATCTAACAGATATCTATAGAACCTTTCACCCAAACAAGAAAGAATACACCTTCTTCTCTGCACCCCATGGAACCTTCTCCAAAATTGATCACATCGTAGGTCACAAAGCAAGCCTCAACAGATACAAGAGGATTGAAATAATACCTTGTATCCTATCAGATCACCATGCTCTTAGGCTGCAATTCAACAACAACAGAAATAACAAAAAGCCTACACGTTTGTGGAAACTAAACAACTCTCTGCTAAATGACACCTGGGTCAGGGAAGAAATAAAGAAAGAAATCAAGGAGTTTCTGAAATTCAATGAAAATGAAGAAACAACATACCCAAATTTGTGGGATACATTGAAAGCAGTGCTAAGAGGAAAATTCATAGCACTAAGTGCCTTTAAAAAGAAATTGGAAACATCGCACATAAGCATCTTAACAACACAACTGGAAGCCCTAGAAAAAAAAGAAGCAGAAACACCCAAGAGGAGTAGACGCCTGGAAATAATCAAACTCAGGGCTGAAGTTAACAAATTAGAAACTAAGAAAACAGTCCAAAGAATCAACAAAACCAAAAGCTGGTTCTTTGAGAAAATCAACAAGATAGACAGACCATTAGCCAAACTAACTAAAAGGCAGAGAGACAGTATTGAAATCAACAAAATCAGAAATGAAAAGGGAGACATAACAACAGACACTGAAGAAATTCAAAGAATCATAAGATCCTACTTTGAAGGCATATACGCCACAAAATTTGAAAATCTAAGGGAAATGGACGATTTTCTTGATCAAGTTCACTTGCCAAAGTTGAATGAAGAACAGATAAACAAGCTAAATAGTCCCATTTCCCCTACAGAAACAGAAGCAATCATCGATGGTCTCCCAACCAAAAAAAGCCCAGGGCCAGATGGTTTCAGTGCAGAATTCTACCAGACCTTTAAGGGCGAGCTAATACCGATACTCTTCAAGCTACTCCAAAAGATAGAAATGGATGGAAAATTACCAAATTCATTCTATGAGGCCATAGTCTCATTGATACCTAAACCTCACAAAGACTCAACAAAGAAAGAGAATTTCAGACCAATTTCTCTTATGAACATAGATGCAAAAATACTAAATAAAATACTTGCAAAACGAATACAGGAGCACATCAAAGATATCATTCATCATGACCAAGTAGGCTTCATTCCAGGCATGCAGGGATGGTTTAATATACGGAAATCCATCCATGTAATCCACCATATAAACAAACTGAAAATAAAAAACCACATGATCATCTCCTTGGATGCAGAGAAAGCATTTGATAAAATTCAATACCCATTCATGTTTAAAGTTTTAGAGAGATCGGGGATACAAGGCACTTTCCTCAACATAATAAAGGCTATATACAGCAAGCCAATAGCCAAAATCAAAGTAAATGGTGAGATACTCAAGGAAATTCCTCTCAAATCGGGAACAAGGCAAGGCTGCCCACTCTCTCCATATCTCTTCAATATAGTACTCGAAGTTCTAGCCAGAGCAATAAGACAACAAAAGGAGATCAAGGGTATCCAAATGGGAAAGGAGGAAGTCAAATTATCCCTCTTTGCAGATGATATGATAGTGTACATAAGTGATCCTCAAAACTCCACCAGAGAACTCCTAAAGCTGATAAACACCTTCAGCAAATTGGCTGGATACAGAATTAACTCAAAAAAGTCTGTAGCCTTCCTATACACAAATGACAAGCTTGCAGAGGAAGAAATTAGGAAAACCACACCCTTCACATTAGCCACAAGCAATATAAAATATCTAGGAGTTACCCTAACTAAGCAAGTGAAGAACTTGTATGAAAAAAATTTCAAAACTCTGAAGAAAGAGATTGAAGATGACCTGAGAAGATGGCATGATCTTCCTTGCTCATGGATCGGGAGAATTTACATAGTAAAAATGGCCATCCTACCAAAAGCAATCTACAGATTCAATGCAATCCCTATCAAAATAACTACACAATTTTTTAAAGACATTGAAAGTTCAATTCTGAACTTCATATGGAAAAACAAAAAACCCAGAATAGCTAAAACAATCTTGTACAATAAAAGATGCTCCGGAGGAATCTCCATACCTGATCTCAAACTGTACTATAAAGCAATAGTACTTAAAACAGCATGGTACTGGCACAGCAACAGGCTGGTTGATCAGTGGAATCGAATTGAAGACCCAGATAAGAATCCACACACATATGGTCACTTGATTTTTGACAAAGAAGCCAAATCCATTCAATGGAAAAAGGATAGCATCTTCAACAAATGGTGCTGGTCTAACTGGAGGTCTATGTGTAAAAAAATGAAACTGGACCCATATTTGTCACCTTGCATAAAACTCAAATCCAAGTGGATTAAAGACCTCAACATAAAACCAGAGACACTAAGCCACTTAGAAGAAAAAGTGGGAAAGAGCCTGGAACATATTGGCACAGGAGACAACTTCCTGAACAGAACACCAACGGCCCAGGCCTTAATGTCAACCATTAATAAATGGGACCTCATGAGGCTGAGAAGCTTCTGTAAGGCAGGAGACACTGTCAAGAGAACAAAGTGACAGCCTACAGACTGGGAAAAAATCTTCACCAACCCTACATCTGACAAAGGTCTAATATCCAAAATATATAAAGAACTCAAGAAATTAAACACCACCAAACCGAATAACCCAATTGAGAAATGGGGCTTGGAACTAAACAGAGAATTCTCAACAGAGGAGTATCAAATGGCTGAGAAACACTTAAAGAAATGCTCAACCTCCTTAGTCATCAGGAAAATGCAAATCAAAACAACTCTGAGATTCCATCTTACACCCATCAGAATGGCTAAGATCAAAAATTCAAGCGACACCACATGCTGGCGAGGATGTGGGGAGAGAGGAACACTCCTTCATTGCTGGTGGGAATGCAAACTAGTACAGCCACTTTGGAAATCTATCTGGTGCTATCTCAGAAAAATGGGAATAGGGCTTCCTCAAGACCCAGCTATTCCACTCCTTGGAATATACCCAGAAGATGCTCCAGCACACAACAAGAAAATTTGCTCAACCATGTTCATAGCAGCCTTATTCATAATAGCCAGAACATGGAAACAGCCTAAGTGTCCCTCAGTAGAAGAGTGGATAAAGAAACTGTGGTACATATACACTATGGAATACTACTCAGCTATTAAAAACAAGGAATTCCCGAAATTTGTGGATAAATGGATTGAGCTAGAAATGATCATAATGAGTGAGTTAACCCAGAAGCAGAAAGAATCAAATGGTATATACTCACTTATATCTGCATACTAGCCCAAGGGGCATGTCCCACGAAAGCCTTCACTTACCAGGAAACTGGGACAGAGGGGAAGGCATCCTATTGGGACTCTAAATGAGAGACGCATGGGAGAACAGCAAAATAAAAGGATCCAGAGGGTCCTAGAAATCTACAAGTAGAACAATATGATAGGCAGATTTGGGCCCAGGGGTCCCGCTCAAACTAAGGCACCAGCCAAGGACAATACAGGAGGTAAACTTTAAACCCCTTCCCAGATCTAGCCAATGGTCAGAATATTCTCCACAGTTGAGTGGAGAGTGTGATACGACTTTCTCACGTACTCTGGTGCCTCACATTTGACCATGTCCCCTGGAGGGGGAGACCTGGTGGCACTCAGAGGAAGGACAGCAAGTAGCCAAGAAGAGACTTGATACCCTATGAGAATATATAGGGGGACGTAATCCCCCTCAGGAACAGTCATAGGGGAGGGGAATAATGGGAAAATGGGGGGGGGGGGAGGAATGGGAGGATACAAGGGATGGGATAAACATTGAGATGTAACAAGAATAAATTAATAAAAAAAAATAGGAAAAAAATATATATTTTATTAATTTATTCATATTACATCTCAATTGTTATCCCATCCCTTGTATCCTCCCATTCCTCCCTCCCTCCCATTTCCCTCTTTCTCCCCTTCTCTATGACTGTGACTGAGGGGGACTTCCTCCCCCTGTATATGCTCATAGGGTATCAAGTCTCTTCTTGGTAGCCTGCTGTCCTTCCTCTGAGTGCCACCAGGCTTCCCCATCCAGGGGATGTGGTCAAATATGGGGCACCAGAGTTCATGTGAAAGTCAGACCCCACTCTTCACTCAGCTGTGAACTTATATCTGTCCCATGAATGTCTTCACTTATCAGGAAAGTGGGACAGAGGGGAGGACATCCTATTGAGACTCTAGGTGAGAGAAGCATGGGAGAATGGGGAAATGGATCCAGAGGGTCCTAGAAAGTTACAAGAAGAACATTATGACAGGCGGATCTGGGCCCAGGGGTCCTGATCAAACTATGGCACCAGCCAAGGACAATGCATGCAGTAAACTTCGAACCCTTACCCAGATCTAGCCAATGGACACACCAGCTGTTCTTGAAGCCATTCTGTTTGCTCGGGTCAAGTCGGGCTTCTCCCACTGCTTGGCTGAGCTCCGGAGTTCCAGCTGTAACCTGGTCGGGTAGTTCGCCTGCGCCTTCTGCCACTAAAGTGGCTGTTTAGCCAAAAAGCCAAAACACTGTTGTTCCGGAAGCAGGTGTCCTATTCGCCACAATCAGTCAGACTCTCACTGGTCGCTAAGCTTCTGCTGCCATCTGGTGCTGGTAGTCCAACTAAAAGCGCTGTGACATTTCCCTGTGGAGAAATATTTTCCTCCTGCATGCCCAGAAATCCTGTGGCATGGACCCTGTTCCATACTCTATCCTTCCCTGCCCCGAGTCCGACGTTCCTGAGGGAAGTGGAACTCAGGACCTGGCATTTCATCCCTTTCCATCTGGAGATCAAAGGCACTCTGGTGGAGAAGCAAGCACTTCCAGCTCGGTGCTCAGTGGGCCCCGGGAGACGTGGAATTACACTGGTGCCCAGCAGCGTCGGGGCATTCTGGGGAACATGGAACTACAGCTGTTACTGATTGTGTTTTTGTGCTGGCGTTTAGAGATCTGGGATTGGGAAGCCTGCAGCTCTGGGTGCCGACATCTGGTCTTGTCTTTGGTGGGTGGGTGTCTTGTTCCTTAGTTCTTAGGAGAGTGTGGCGGGTGTGTGTTGCCTGGAAGGAAATCTTCTAGAGTCCTGATAGGTGCGGGCACTGGGGTTTCCAGATTAAAAAGGTGTTTCTGGGCATTGGGACCTGAGACTTAGGAGTGGGGAAGAGGTAAGGGCAGTGGAGGAGCTTTGTAGTGTAAGGAAGCAGGGGGCTCCCTGGGCATTGTGCCAGGGAGTGAGAGGAGGCCACGGCAGCAGGTTCACTAAAGAGCTGGCTTGAGACTGGGGACTGGACTAGGAGGGATGGAGGGAAAGGCGAAGATCTGCAGTTACTGGCTTTTCTAGTCAGAGGGGCCTGAAGGGGTTTCTACAGAGTGACTGTTGGAGTTGGGGCTTGGGACAAAGCAAATGAGCTGCTGCTGCTGCTGCTGGTCTTGGTGGTGCTGCTGGTGGTGGTGGTGGTGGTGCTGCTGCTGGTGCTGGTGGTGCTGCTGCTGGTGGTGCTGGTGGTGCTGGTGGTGCTGGTGGTGGTGGTGCTGGTGGTGCTGGTGGTGCTGGTGGTGCTGGTGGTGGTGGTGCTGGTGGTGCTGGTGGTGCTGCTGGTGGTGGTGGTGCTGTTGAGAAGGGGGAATCAGTGAGCTCCGTTGCTATCATCTGGATGTTCTGCCTTTATTCTGTATGGATCTTCTTCTTCCTGTTTTGTAAACTGTCTGTTCACTCTACTGACAATTTATTTTTCTGTGCAGAAGACTTTTCACTTAATGTAGTCCCATGTGCCAACTCTTGGGGACTATTTTCTGTGCCCTGGGATTCTATTCAGGAAAAAAAAAAGTCTTACCTATATCCCTAAGTGCTTTTCTTACCTTTTTCTCTAGCAGAGTCAAAATTTTGGGTTTTAAGTTAAGATATTTGAGCCACTTTAAATTTTATGCAGGGCGAGAGATCTGGACCTAATGTCACTCTTCTACAGGCAGATGCCCAGTTCTGCCAGCACCATTCACTGAACAGACTGTCTTCCAGCATGTGTTTTTGCCGCCTTCGTCAATGATCTGGTGTCCATAGCTGTGTGGTTTTATTTGCAGTCGTCTATTCTGCTCCATCGGCCCACATGTTCGGTTTTTGCACCATCACCATGCTACCTTTGTCTGGGTGGCTCTGTGGCACAGTGTGTGGTACTTCTGGCCACGTTTTACCTGGAGTTGCTTTGGCTGGCTGTGTTCTTTTGTGTTTCCACATGAATTTTATGGTTATTTTTTATTTTTATTTTTATTTTTAGTTCTGTAAAGAAAGTCATTACAATTCTGGTGGAGATTACATTGGCCAGACAGTTGGGGTGGGGAGGATAGCTCAAAGGGAATTTCATAATTTAGAGTTAATTAGACGATGAGTGGGAGCAGGAAGCTGATTAGTCCCAAGTTCAGACTCACTCCGTCTCTGTTTGCCAGCACGAACATTTTGCCTTTAATTCAAGGCAGGAGGGAAAGCTGTGGCTGCAACACATTTCTGAAGCAAATAAAAGAAAATGTCTCCTCTCTCCTTCAACTAAGGTTCTGAATGGAGTTACGACAATAATAGTTTTATTTATTTGTAGAATACAAATTCTCTAGTGATCAATAAAATATCAGGTGAACAAAACGTAAGTTAAAGAGCTAAGCAGAGCTTTGAAAATACATAATCCTGAGGCAAAGAATCAATTGAGGGGTGACAGAGGAGAGGAGCTGAAATTTAAAGAGAGCTTGGAACTGGGGGCAGAGTGAAGAGGTGGAGACATGCCCTTTCTGTGTTTCACTTGCCTTCTATGGCACACAGTGCCCGCTGTGACTGAGATAGTAACTATCTGGGTGGAAAACTGGCATATTCCCTTGGTCACTTTGAATATGACCCCTGACACCATACATCCTCTGCTATAATGACTAAACTCTATGCTGTCCGTATTCCTTGCCTCTGGATGTCTTTCCAAACCTGAGTGTGGCTCACTGGACATAGAGCATTGATGGCTCAGTGTGGTTGCCCATCCAACTCTCTTAGGATGGGTCTCCAATGCACTGCTCCAAGTCCCAGGAGCAGTGGGGAGCAGTCCTCACTGCCCTAGTGTTGGATTTTCCACAGGGATGTGCCTGAGCTCACTCACGCATAGTCTTGCCATCCCTGGCAGTGGGGCAGAGGTGGCATCCTGCAGTCACAAAGAGAGAGGTTAAAGTGGGAGATGAGCCAAGATTTTTCTCAACCACTCCACATCTAGCACAGTGTCTAAAAGCAGTAGTTCTTCCAGCACTGCATTGTTTGGACAATGCGAGGAGCCCCAGTCTGCCCCTTGCTGTTTTTATTTAATTTGATGAAATCACTTTGCTTTTTCCATTACCCTCTCTGTAAGGACTAGAACACAGAGAATAGGTTGTGAGCATACAGAGGGGTCTGGAATGATTATCAGCTTTGAGTCTGTGCAACTAAGCTGATGGTGGTACTGAGGCGAGGAGAAAGAAGTGAAAACAGGTTTATGAGCGGTGGATGAGGAGTCTTGTTCACTCATGGTAATTTGTGGTTCTGTCTTTTGCATAGAGAGCTGAGTGGTACATTTGAAATGCCGCCCAAGATCGGAGATAAAGCTAGCTTTCTTCAGCTATTTAGGCCAAATTAGATAAAATACATTTACACTCCTAGGGATCTCTAAGTGATAGTGCTTCTGGGTTACTATGACAAATTTATTATATTTTATTTAATTTTTAAAAAATTTAGTTAATCTAATTAAATTAATTAATTTAATCAAATTAATAAATAATAAAATTATTAATTTCATTTAATTATTATATTTAATAATAATAATAGATTATTATTATTTATACTGATAGTTTTGTTTTCCCTGCAATGGCTAGGGAAGCAGTTTTGGGGGTGGGGGTTTAGATAAGGAAAGAACACAATTTGGACACTAGAGGGTGCCATGAACATGTCAGATGACCCCAAACTAAAATGTATCTCAGATTCCTTTCTCCTTCCTCCAGTCCTCCCACTAAAGCAGAAATCAAGGGTCCTGGGACTGAGAATAAACAGAAAGTCCCCCATGCCATCTACACACGATCTCTTTGTCAAGGGGTCCCTTGTGAAGGATGGTGGCTTATAGACGGTCCCTAGCAGGCTAAGTGCACATGGGGACAGAAAAGGGAAGTGAAGCACAGTGAACACAGAGAAAGAAAGAGGATAGAATGAGAAAGCAAGCAAAATGGGGCAGGGATGAACACGGGGCACCTATTATGAAGAGTGGGAGAATTCCGGAAAGTCGAGGCCAGAGATGATTTTTACAGAGCCTTCCATTTCCCGGGAAACCCTTCACCTTTCTTGCTGCTGCAGTGCAATGCTCTAGCAAAAACAATTTAAGGAAGTTCATTTGAAGGTTGGTTCTAGGCAGCGAAGTCACAGCTGCAGGATCCCTAGGCAGCTGATGACACTGCAGCCACTGCCAGAGAGCAGGAGGTGAATGTGTGCTCGACTCATTTTCTTCTATCAATGCAGCCCAGGATCTCAGCACAGGGAAAGGTGCCACAGGAAGTGGGTCTTCCACCTCAGCTAGCCTAATCCCACTAATCTTCCACAGGCGTGCCCTAGGCCTGTCTCCCAGGTGGAGGCTCCAGGCCTGTCTCCCAGGTGGAGGCTCTGAGGCCTGTCTCCCAGGTGGAAGCCTCAGGTCTGTCTCCCAGGTGGAGGCCCCAGGCCTGTCTCCCAGGTGGAGACTCTGAGGCCTGTCTCCCAGGTGGAAGCCTCAGGTCTGTCTCCCAGGTGGAGGCCCCAGGCCTGTCTCCCAGGTGGAGTCCCCAGGCCTGTCTCCCAGGTGGAGTCCCCAGGCCTGTCTCCCAGGTGGAAGCTCTGAGGCCTGTCTCCCAGGTGGAGGCTTCAGGCCTGTTTCTCAGGTGGAGGCCCCAGGCCTGTCTCCCAGGTGGAGGCCCCGAGGTCTGTCTCCCAGGTGGAGGCTTCAGGCCTGTTTCTCAGGTGGAGGCCCTAGGCCTGTCTTCCAGGTGGAGGCCCCGAGGTCTGTCTCCCAGGTGGAGGCTCTGAGGCCTGTCTCCTAGGTGGAGGCTTCAGGCCTGTTTCTCAGGTGGAGGCCCCGAGGTCTGTCTCCCAGGTAGAGGCCCCGAAGTCTGTCTCCCAGGTGGAGGCTTCAGGCCTGTTTCTCAGGTGGAGGCCCCAGGCCTGTTTCCCAGGTGGAGGCCCCAGGCCTGTCTCCCAGGTGGAGGCCCCAGACCTGTCTCCCAGGTGACTCTATATCTCCTCTGAGTGGAATCTGAGATTAACCCTCACTCCTGTGGAAAGTCAGAGGCGTTCCTCCCGAGGCTGCTGTCCTGCTGGTGCTTTTCCCGTGTACCATCTCCACAGAGCACTCAGTAGTCCCTTCAATGTCAAACCTCAACATATGGTTTTCCTCCTTGCATGTCTACAATAAAGTTTGCAAATTAGGAAGAAAAATGGGAAAATGGACCAGGAAGGGTTCAGGGGTGTGGGAAGTGAGAGCAGGATGGAGGACGCAGTATAAACAAGGAAAATTAACAGTAAAGATCTTTGAAAATGCCACATGGAAGCTACAACTGTGGACGTTTCTTAAGTGTATGCACACATAAAAGTAATTTAACTAGAGCTGTCTTTCAATGTGGGAGACCATGTATCTCCCAAACACCATTGACTATCAAATAAAAAGCCCAGGGCCAGGTTTGTGTTACTCTTTGTCAAATAGTCGGTCAGTAGAGTCCCATAGAGCCCCACAAAACATTGTAGGCTACTGTTACTGCTCTTAGTTACTTTCCAGTACTTGATGATAAGACTCTATTTCTAGCCAGGTATGGTGGTGCACGCCTTTAATCCCAGGACATGGGGAGCAGAGGTGGGTGGATTGCTATGAATTTGAAGCCAGCCTAGTCTACAAAGTGAGTCCAGGACAGCCAAGGCTACAAAAGGAAATCCTGCATCAAAACAAACAAACAAAAAACAAAACAATAACAACAACAACAAAACCAAAAAAAATTTCTGTTTCTAAAGACACTATATACTTGGGTCACGCACATAAAGAAATCAAGCTTTATCTCTACTGTCTAGCTTTTATGGTGCCGGAAGGTTCTATATGTGCTATCAGTGGAGAGAAGTCATCAAAAGCTTTACCCAGCTGGGAATTCTGTTCACTACAATGGCTGGCCTGGTATGCCCACTAGTGCAATGGTTGTGTGAAAGACATGGCAGTAAACAAGTGCTTTCTGCTTGTATTTAAAGCCAACTTCCCCAAAATGGAACTCTTCCTGGTAGATGCCATTAACTGGGCCAAAAACAAAAACAAAAAACAACCAAACACAAAAACTATGCCGGGCTAGGTCAGAGGCCCCAGGGAGGAGTCTAATACTATTATTCTGCTAGATGCCCATAGTAATAAACTGCTCCTTAAGTTTTTAATTTTTAAAGTGATAAACTAGTGCATCTCTCAATCCTCATGAAAAAAAAAAGCTTCCCCCCAGTAGATTGTGTACAGAGACCTACAACCGGTCATTGTGTAGTGTTCAACTCTAGCTGAGACATTTATATCACACCTTCTCCTACAAAGGCTCACCGTAGAAGAAGGGCTGGGAGACGGTTAAGAGCCAGAGGAAACAGACATTTTCAGTGAAACATTATTTGTTGAACATGACAGGGCCGCAGCACACATGAACTCACAATGGCTGTGACTGGATGCACAAGACCTCTGCCAGAGGAAGCATGCCAAACTTCCTGAATGGAGGGGGCGCGGTCTCATGAACGCCCACCTCTAGCTGAGAAGCTGCTGGCAACTGATGGCTTCTTGGGATGGGAAAGCCCATTTATTTTAGAGATGTGACCCCTCAGACAGATCCTACACCCATGTACATACAGACACGTGAACTCTTGGTTTTTAAAAGAAGAGAGAGAGAGAGAGAGAGAGAGAGAGAGAGAGAGAGAGAGAGAGAGAGAGAGAGAGAGAGAGAGGTGGGGAACACATGCTGAGAAGGGAGAATTTCTAAAAAGATTAATGGCAATAACTAATAATGAATTAGAACAATTATAGTGAAATTAAAGCATATGAATTATTTATGGAGTTTTATATTTGTGTTTTCAGACCATAATTGATCATGGTTAACTAAAACTTTGGCAAATGAAACAGAGCAAGGGTACTAATGTATAAATCTTATACATGTCTCCTGGATTACATTTATTCTCTGCTGCAAGCCTTAGCATGAACATTAATCTCCTCTACATTTTATTGTTCAGAGTCCCAAATACACCATAAAGCACAAATGTAGACTAGTACCATGTCATAAATATGATGACACAACTCAAAATGTGCTAGAAACAATGTCCAAATCTAAGACAAAACTGCAACAACTGTGCTCACGATTTCAAGGACACAGGATTATATAAATTCTCCCAGGACTATTTTAAAAATTAAAATGTTTTTCCACCATGTCAAATTATAGATGAAGGATAGAAATTTTGTAATCACATAAATTTGAATTTCAGTACTGGTTTTCCTTACTTGCTAATCTGTTAGCAATATTTCCAAGCCTTCTCTCCTCATCTACAAAATAAAAATAACAGTATGTCAGGGGGTTGTAAAGGATTCAACTATCTTAAATGTTATTGATAAAATTTCTAGTTTATTAAGCCAGGAGTGATGGTGCACACCTTTAATCCCAGCACTCAGGAGGCACAGGCAGGAGGATTGCTGTGAGTTCGAGGCCAGCCTGGTTTACAAAGTGAGTTTAGATAGCCAAGGCTACACAGAGAAACCTTGTCTTAAAAAACGAAAAAAATTTTTTTCTAGCTTATTGTATCCTCCCAATAAACAAGGGGTAAATACCCTTGACCAACATTCCCAGGGTATACACAAATGATTCACAAGAAAAGATAAATATATGTAAATAAAATACAGTTCATAAGTAACTGAAAAGTTAAAGTCACAAAAACCAACATTTTTTTTGCCTTTTTTTATTGCTCATTTCAGTTAAATGCAATGCCCTCCAAACAGTTGTCTAAATTAAGCACTTGAACATTAAAACGGACACTTTCCCAAGTATGGGGCAATGTAGGCATCATGGGAAAGAGTGCTATGAATTGCTGTCATCTAGGTAGGACATGGCTACCACACTCATGACCCCAGAGCAGCTGTGGTTACCAACGAAAGTCCTGCACAAGACCCACCCAGCTAAAACTCCAACACAAATGGGTAGACATCTCCAGGGTTCTCCCTTACTGAGGAGCCATGGGCAGTGCAGAGTTGCCGCGGGAGGGAAAATCACTCGGTTTTGAGTATGTGACCACTGCTGGGGTTTCCATGCTCCAGTGGATGGTCCTACACCAATGGGCAGGGAGAACTGGACTTAGGTTGTTAAAAACAGAGACATGAAGCGTGGGAGTCTTTGCAAACACCAGGATTGGCAGAGTAATGATCTGTGTGAGGCAAGAGGGAAATCCGGTTCAGCCTGGACTCAGGAGGCAGTGTTGGTTCAGCTTCTGGATTCTGACACTGGGCATTCTATTTGAGCCATATTTAAGCTCAGCACCATTTTGGGGAAAAAAGTGTCCTGATGATAATCATTATCTCAATCTCCTGTGTACAGCAAAATATAAGATACATTAAAAGTCTTTACAAGGTACACACAGCCTCTTCCATAAAGATGGATTCTTTTGAATGAGAAACAATGCTCAGGATAAAGGTTTAGAGGAGAAAAGTCTGGGATAAAAAAACTAAACGAACAGAATAGTCTGAGGGACCTGCAGAGGGCACAGGCCACTAGGATATTGACTATATCCATCCCCAGCTCTTCTGGGTGGAAAGCTATACATCTTCTTCCCTTGAAGAGACAGGCCTGTGTGTTTAGCATTCCTGGTTCCTGTCTGTGGGCACAAGAACCTTGTGATGAAGACAAGGATCATGGGAGGAGTTGGGGAGACGGGACGTAGATATGTCTATATTTCTCTGTATACATTCTCAAAGAAAATCATTTAATAATAAAAATAAATGACAATAAAGGACAACAAATAATTAAGATTTCAAACATGACATAAAAGAAGGCTTTTCTTTCTTTTTTTATTATTAATTTATTCTTGTTACATCTCAATGGTTATCCCATCCCTTGTGTCCTCCCATTCTTCCTTCCCTCCCCTTTTCTCCTTATTCCCCTCCCCTATGACTGTTCCTGAGGGGGATTACCTTTTTTTTACAAAAGAAAATCGACTAATAACAAATGTAGGAAGAATAACAGAACTAAAAAAAAAGTCACCAATTTCTAATCATCCCAGTAACAATTCTTTTAAGAAAGACTTGCCACGTTTCATAGTTTCAAACATCTCTCTACAAGACACTAGTTTTAAAAGGTAAAATATTAGCTTTACTTTACTGGGGAAACCTGGCAGGTGTACCAAGTGAGTGAGTATAGCACTGTCAACACAGTGGACCACACTGGCCTCTGATGGGACGATGCCCTGGGAAGGGCGCATCTGCCCCAGGAGTCAGCAGACAAGCCCACAGGAGGACTCTGCCTGCACTCTCGAGTGGTCACTGCCAGAAGATGCAGAGAAAGACTTGACAACTGCTCCCAGATTAAGGAAACCAGGAAGAGAAAGATGGTAAAAAGAAAGAATTGGGATTTTCCTTCGCTGCAGGGAATGTCACCAGAGGAGCAGGAGAAGTGTGAAGAAGTCTGGTCAATGACACAACGATGCCATAACAATGCTGATTGCTGATTTTAATAATATCTTATTCTTTCAACTAGGAGGAGATATCTTTAACATTCTTCCTTCAAGAATTGGGACCTTAAAAATCATTTAGGAGAGGAAATGAAACTGGGAAATAGATATGTCTCATGTTCACCATGAAGATCTGGGAATCTGTCTTGGCAGTATCCTACACTGCCTCGGGCAGAGCCTTCCCGCTTTCCAAATTACTCGGAAAGGTGACAATCTTCTCTTCTACCTCTTGCTCTTTTGAACACTGGCCGAAGCTTGGGCACGCTTTCAGTGACACTCTGGGTGTCTCACTCATTCTCTGAGACCCTCTCCCTCACTTTCTGCTGTGCAGCTGCTTGTAGTATCCATTACTAAAACTTCTTGCTTTCTTGGACCTGAATTTAAAAGGCCTGTCTCTTTCTTCTTAACTGTCTAACCTATTTTGTGTCCCAGAGACCAAATTCCTTTATCCATGACACCACCAAAAGACAAAGTTCACAGCATCAGCAGCCTCCACATTTTCCAATACCAAAGATGTCCTCAGTGTGCTTAATGGGGACTCAGCCTTTACCACAAAAAGGTAGTTACAAAAAATGACAACCACAGTCTTCTTCTCACATACCTAATAATAAAAACCAAACCAGGAACGTCAACTGTGGCCATGCCATTTTGTAAAGCTCATCCACGTTAGTTAAACAACGTCAATGCCTCAAACTAGAACAACTTGGTTCCCAGAATTAAAGTAACTCATGCTTCTCATTCTTGCCCTCCCCAGCTTGCTGACCCCAGAAATGGCCAGTCCCAAGAGAGGGTTATTAACCACACAGCATGCTTTAACCCTGGCTACTCCTAACAAAAGCTAATTGCAGGCCAAGAAGGGACAATTTCCAGTCTCCTTCTCTTTCCCCCTTTCTGTCCTACAACTGTGCAGCCTGCAAGTGGACAGTGGACTTTGGTTCTTAGAGCAGAGACTGTCCCTCATGGGTCCTTTCCCCACTAAAGCCAACACAGTTAAGTCACTCATTCCTTTATCTTTCTTTTCTTCTCATCTTATACTTGTCACGCTAAGCACACTGACAGTGGCATGGCTGCAGGTGGCAGGAGGCGTTTTGACAGTCCTAGAGAGGCAGCAGGCTCAGCCGCCCATCTTCAATTAGGCCAACTAGACAGCACCAACAATGAAAAGCAAGGGAAGGAGATGCAGTCAGGGTGGCCACATTAGCAAGAAGAACAAAGAGGTCCAGCAACATCACTTCTGACCCCTGACTCATCTTAGGGGTCCTGAGATGAAGTTTAGGTTTAAACAAGGGAAGAGGAACGCATGAGGAAGCAGTCCTGAACAAGGTGTGACCCTGCTGCAAAGTGGGCTGACGAGCTGTTGGAACTACGCACTCATCTGAGGGCCCAAGACGCCAGTAACCCCCACAGCAGCCCCGCACATCGCCCAGCTGCCTGATGTGCAATGAGAATAAATTGATAGTGCTTACGCTGTCGTCAGGCTTCTTGTATTTGAATCTTACATTACTTAATTCTGTAAGAGGTTTGAAATGTTTTGAAAATGACAATTCTCATAAAGTCCTGTACACAGGTATAGTGATCTTGATCTGGCTGAAAAAAAAAAAAACCTTGCTGTCTGTGGAGCTGTGTGGTGTGACTAACAGGAAGCCACCACACCCCACATTCACATCCGCCCCAGCCCTGTTAGGCTTGTCAGGGAGGAGCAACTCAAGACACTGAGAGGTTGTAGGCTTTGTTCTCTGCTTTACCCCTCCACTCACAGCAGTCACTCAGCTCACAGGCTCCTTTCTCATGTGTTTATATGACAGGGACAACTCCTTCCCCTCCCCTGTCAGGTGATGAGGGAGTTTCCAGGACAAGCATTCCTGTGCCACTATGGGGGGAGGGGAGGAAAACGGAGAGGAAGGAAAGACTGGCGTTTCTCACCCACCTCCTCAAAAATGAGGGGACAGGCTAGCTTTTTTCTTCTTCTTGGAAATGACTAGTTCTGGTCACTCCGGGGGTGGGGGGCTTCTGATAAATGATTCTGTGGGTGTCACCAAATCCTGCCCACTGTGTCAACCTTCACCTATCACCAGCCACACTGCATGAGCAATACTTTCTAGGAGACTCTCCCTCTATCCTCGCAGCCATGCTTTGGTTTCAGGCTCCAGTTCACCAGCTGCCTGTGCTGTCCTGGCTTCTGCCTTCATGCCTATATAGAAGTTTCGAGGGCCAGTTGCCTCATTTCTGTTTTTACCCGTACCTTCCTGTCCCCAAACAAGATTCGTATGTATTTACAGGCAAATAAGTCCCTGGCCAGTCTGTGGAGCCTGTGTTTCCTCTTTGACACTGCCCAACACCACTTCCTGCAGACTCTCCCACAGCTTGTAAGGCTCCCCAAAGCGTGTCAGGAAGTCTGTGGGGTTACCGCGGAACCGTTTTCTTCTCTGATGTCTTTCGCTGAACACAAACCACTGAGACCCAAAAGGATTCTGTGTTTTCTTTGAAGTTTGTATTTTAGACACCCCACCGTGTCACAGAGCAGCATGCTGCGACAGGGCCTCTCTTTCCTTAGGAATAAACTCTGGCATTCCTCTGACAAAGCAGTTCTATTGCGCCTTGTATCCTTTAGGAAATTCCCGGGAAAATAAGGCTTCCTTCCCCATGCTCCCCCTCTTCCCCCACTCCTTATTACTTAGCTCTTCTGTGAGCTAGGCTGGGGCAGAAAACTAGGCTGCCTCTTTGCAGCATTGACCCAACATTCTTTGATCCAATACTTCAGCTCCATGTTGATGCTTACTTCAAAGGGCCCTTCAGTCCCTCTCTAGTCCCTAGACAACCAGCGTCCTCCCTGGAAGACTACAGGCTCACATGTTCCTTGACCTCTAGTTCTGTTTTTTTTCTCAGAAAGTGAAATTTTATTATAATGTTTCCACCATCAAATTTTATGATCTTTATCTCCTTCTTGTCTTTGTGTGCGGGCCAAAAGAGACAAGCTGGTTATGTGAACAGTCTTAAAGCAGACTCCAGGAATATCACCTATGGTGTGAGCTTTTTGACCAAACCCAGCAACCAGAATGTCATCGCTTTCCTTAGTGAAGTTCAGGTTGCCATCATTGCGCACGAACATTGTGACCTTCTTGACAACTTGGTGAGTTGTACCCTGACATACTTCCTGCTACCAGTATTTGCGTGTTTGGCTTCAATACCTACATTAAAAAATATATATATATATAATCCCCTTTGCATGAGAAGCACCTCCAACAGGATTGGCCTCCAGGGCTTTCTTGTACTGTTTGTTGTGCCACTTCTGGTACTGTTGGTGAGTGTAGAGCTTCATAGCAGTGTGAAGACTGTTAAACTAGCCCATCCTTCTGGCCTCAGAGGCCCAAGCAAGAGAGCTGACCCCAGTTTTAGTTATATGCAATTAGCACCAGGCTCCCTCATGCAATAGCTGATTTCTCCTATAGGACCTTACCTGTGCCTGGTCCTCCCTTTTAGGACTCAACACCTCCAAGGCTTTCTCCGGACTCTGGACTTTCAAGCCTATATCGGACCACTGGGAGCGCACTTATAAAGCACTGTTTTGGTCACTACTCACTTTGGGCAGCCTAAGTAAACATCCAGCCAGGGATGAAGACAAAATGTAGGTAGAAGGAGGTTTACAACCAGTGTCCTAATAAAATAGTGAAGTACAAACAGTCTATATGACCCTAAGTAAGTAGCTGGTTGAATAAATAGTAGCACATCCACACAGTGAAAACTTAGATAGCTAATACTTATAATTCCTGGTGATTCTCAAAGATTCCAAGGATGGCCTGTATCGGAGTCACCCAGGGGCACGTTAAAAAATGCAGATTTCTGGATGGGGATTCCAATTTTACTGAACCAGACATTCTGGAACAGATGGCATTTTTAACAGCTACTCCAGTGACAGTGCATATTAAACCTGGAAGAGGAGCCACTGTGAGAGTTAGTTAATTACCAGGAGAAATGGTCCTGATAGATTGCCCTAATAAAACTGACTCAACCTGTCAGATGCAGAAATGGAGAGTCAAGGATGGCTGGGCCTTTTTAAATTAAAATTTTCTCCTTTACAAAGCCTGGAATCTCTCAACATTTAGAAACTGGACCACAAATGCAATCACTGGCTTGCTGAGCCATTTTCTCCAACCTTTTTGGGCCCCTTCCAAGGTATTATTTGCCCCAATTCAGCCTGAAGAAACCTTAAGAGAATGACACCCCATTCCCTCTAAGGGGGGGAGGGTCATATAGGTTTCTGTTTGCTCTCTTGGTCTGCAAATGCTTATTCTCATCAGGAAGTGGTCGTAAGTCATTATTGGTCTTATACAGAGAAAAAAACTAGAGACTACCCTCGTCCCTCTTTTTCTTTATTTTGCATATGTAAAGGAGATGGGAGCTGAAAAGAAAGAAAGGGAGACTTAAGAACATAGAGGGAGGATAGAACAAAAGCTAGATGATTGAACCTGCTTAACTCAAGGCCTTAATTGTTACTCATAATGAAGGTTATATATAAATCATTGCCATAGAATTTAGTATGTTCACACAAAACATGGGCATGTCAAATACTTGTCAGATTTTAGCACAAGAATATATATGCTAAGTCTAATAGATAGATATGACTCTTATTGATATATGAGGTAAAATAGTTGAATAAGGTTTTCAAAAGCCTCAGAGACACACAGAATATGGCATTTAAAGTTGTTTTTATAATCCTAAATTTCTTTGACAACAAGACAAGTTAACTCCTGACAACACCCAACTGACCTCAAAGAAGATGATGAACATAAAAGAACCTCCTTATGGAGATGGCTTCAAAGGTGGCAAACCAGCCACTGGGCAAAATGTCATTGTTCCTGCCACAAACAGAATTCTGCATAAAAATGGGCACTCTGACAAGACAGGGTAAGCAAGTTCTCAATAGTTCCTGTCCTCTGAATAAGTATGGCAGATATTGGGCCAGAAGGCCGAAGGTGAGGATCCAAAGTTATGGAGTGTTGGGTGACTGGTCAGGCAGTAAACTGTCTAAGTCAATTTGTTCATTTTGGAAGCTGCTAACCTGCACTGCTGGTTCACTTAGGAATTTAAGTTTTATTTCTTCTCAACTCTCTGAGGGGCATTGAAGGCCAGATAGTATAGTTTTACAACCAAGTTTAGTTGATAAGGGAATAAGATCGTTTTAGATCAAGATAAAGAAGTTAAGTTATTAGAGTTGAGATAGGATAGATATTGAATCTCATTCGGAAATTTAGACCCAACGAAACAGGAAAGACATTTACTTCAAGTTGGACAAATACAAATAGCCAAACCACTATGAATGCAACATTTATAGAACTCATGATTGTCACATGCTTCTCTCTGCTGTATGTAGTTGGTTTTATATATGTACAATAAAATAAATGTATAAAATTAAATTAAATTTGAATTTGAATTTCTTTTTTTTTTTTTTTTTTTTACCTTGACAGATAACAATGTGGATTACTGTGCTCTTAACCTAGTCAAAACTTTGACAGGAGCTGTGACTCATTTTCTTTATCATTAGTCACTTGACAAGAGAGGGCAAGGAAGTGGCTACGAAACACCAGAATGTCCTCTTGAATCTCCACGATGGCTCCGTGCACCAGGCTGCGGCCCTTTCACAGCAAGCGCTTTACAGTGGACCGACCTCCCCAGTCCCAAGGCCACATTCCAACACAAAGTTAAAGTGTGGAAAACAGAGAAGCGTGTGACTAAACACTTGTCCAAAGAGGGGTGAAGATGGCCAGATGGCACCTGAGAACAATCATTAGTCGCAGGGGAATGCAGTGCAAAACCTCAGGGAAACGCCCGCTCACATTCGCTAGAGCGCCCAGGAAACTATGTGTTAATTAAGGGGAACATCAGGTTTTTTTCAGAAACTGAAACCGAACCCCTGCATATTGCTAAGTCAATGTTATCCAGTGCTGTGCGTCAAAGCGACCCGACGGTGTGTGTATATAAAATGATGGAATTGTTGCAGAAGGTCGTTTGGCAGTTGCTCAAGAAGCTAAACGTACAGCTACTGTATGACCCAGAAATTCCAGTCATAGGTATATTCCCAAGGGAAACTGGAAAATGGACATTCAAATACCTACACATGAAGTATTCATAAGAGATGTTATACATAATAGCAAAAAATGTCTAATGCCTATCAACTGCAAACGATTAAAACTGACATATGGTATGTCTACACAGACAGAATATTGTTTCGCCATAAAAAAGAATTAAGTCCTGAATCACGCTGCAATAGTGTCAAAGCTTTGAAGGGTCTTTCTTGGTTAGAGAAGACAGTTATAAAAGGTCACATGTGCCAGCTATGGTGGTGCTTGGCTTTAGTGCCAGCAATTGGAAGGCAGAGGTAGACATATTTCTGTGAGTTTGTGGCCAGCCTCATCTATAGTGAGTTTCAGGGCAGCCATAGATAGTCAGAAAGTGATTAGATATAGAATTTTCCTTTCTGTGTGATGAAAATCTTACAATTAGAGGCAACAGTTCCAAATCTCTTGAATGTATTAAATGCCTCTGGATTGTGTATGGGTTGAGTGAAGCCCTGAGAAGCACCTGTTGTTGACCTGGTGCTGCCATGTCAGGGACCACGATGCCTGAGAGTGGCGAAGCCTTCCTCAGGTGAGGCTCAGAGGATGACTGCAAAGCCTCCCTCTGCTCTGAGTACACATATTGACTGTGTGCTAATAATGCCCCCATAGCTTTCTCCCCCACCACATTAGCACTCTGAAGCCTGCTTTCCTCCAGAGACTGCCCCCGCCTGCATTAGCTAAGCTCCTCGACCCAGCTGTGTGTAATTACCCTACATTCTCATTTACCTCCATGTAACAACCTGCCTCTCTTTTCGACTGTAGACAGTAAACACTCTGAGCTTGCGGGGCACTGAGGCTTCTCCGTCAGAGACAGACTACTCAGTCCAGGTTGTGTGTGTGTGTGTGTGTGTGTGTGTGTGTGTGTGTGTTTGTCATTTCTTACTCCCCTTGCAACCCCAGGCTGATCAGTTCTGAGAAGCATGCAAGGAAATGCAAGGATGTAGCAGGGTTATGGTGCAACATGCCTTAATCCAGCTCTTCGGCGCTGGCGCAGTAGGATTAGGCACCTATGCTCATTCTCAGATATGTAGCAAGTTGGAGGCCAGCCTGGCTCTTGGGAGTCCCTATCTTACAAAACAAAAGCAAACGAAAGTGTTAATGGTTCATTTTATGGCACGAATTTTATGTGAATAAAAATTTCATACACTTCCAAGGTCTCTTAGCCGTAGTCTGGGAAAGTTAAATCGAAGTTTGAGTTGCTCACGAGGCATCTAAGTGTAGATTCCAGAAGACAATTAAGACATCCTGTAAAGAAGCGAGGAGATCAGGATTGGTGGTGGGGCATGATGGAACATGCCTTTAGTCCCAGTATTCAGGATACAGAGGCAGAAGGATTGCTGTGAGTTCGAGGCCATCCCAGTCTAAAAAAGCGAGTCCAGGACAGATAAAGCTACACAGAGAAACCAAAAAATAAATAAAACAAAAACCAACAACAACAACAACAACAACAACAACAAAAAAAAAAAAAAAAAAAAAAAAAAAAAGAAGCGAGGAGAGGACAGCAGAAAAGGATCTGAGCATCATCAGGCTGGCCCACAAGTGCATGAGGCTGTCCTCAGAGCCCCTCAGAACAAGTGATGAGCATCATCAGGCTGGCCCACAAGTGCATGTGGGCTGTCCTCAGAGCTCCTCAGAACAAGTGATGAGCATCATCAGGCTGGCCCCTGAGTGCATGTGGGCTGTCCTCAGAGCCCTTCAGAATGACTGAAGTGGAACATAAGCTCCAGGGAGAAATCCCATCCCTGTGCCATTTAGTCTTCTCCATGGTGTGGGCTTTATGTTCACTTGTCATATGTGATGAAAGTGGGGTGTGGTAAAGACACTTTTTAATTTGTGATTTGCCAAAGCACACACACAGCAGACTCTCCTCAGCATCTGTCTCTCTGTGCCTGATGCAGACTTTAAGTGTCCTTCCTCACCTTCTCAGCCTTTGATACCGAGTTTGTGGAGCTTTGATTAGAGACATAACTTATTGAGATGTGATGTGTCTGAAATAAAACTAGATCATGCTATCCATCTATCTATCTATCTATCTATCTATCTATCTATCTATCTATCTATGTATCTATCTATCTATCTATCTATCTATCTATCTATCTATGTATCTATCTATCTATCTATCCACCTTACTATATCTTTCTTTCTTCTTTTTGTCCTATGACTGAACCCAGGTCCCTGTAGGTGCCGAGCAAGTGCTCAGCCATGGAACTGGCCCCCAACCTCTTCCAAGCCAATCTTAATATCTGACTTGAAATTCATTTCAAGGCACAATTACTATATAAACTAACATTTTTGTTTTGTTGTCTTTTGTTTGTTTTTGTGACATAGTCCCATATGGTTCACACTGCCTCAAACTCCTGATGCCCCTGCCTGTACCTCCCAAGTGATGAGACTGATGATATGTTACATATTACTATACCCAGCTTAAAATGCCATAGGAAGAATAGGGTAAACCTGATTGATTTGGGTCTGAATGAAGGATTTTTGAGTATTTATTGTACTATTTTCTCATGTCTATACTGAAATATTTATAATAGCCTTAATATTATGGGGATTGAGATTCCATTGAGTTTCATGTGACAATGATTTTGTTCCAGTCATTTAGCTGGGAGGTTTCTCTAAGATAGACCAGTTTGGTGGTGATTTCCAATTATAACAACAGCTTAAACCTTAGTTTACAACAAATAATATTTCAGTATAGAAGATGGCTAACAATTATCCTTTGAGCCAGAGCTGCCTTGACCTCCTACTCTGTGTCCAGACTTCCGACCTCCTCCTCCAAGGTCTACCCTGCTGAGTAACCCCTACCACCAGATACTTATTTTTCCACATTCCCACAGATCTAATGTGGGTCCCATAGCCCTTGGCTAGTCTGGCCACCTTCGCCATGTGGTAGCAAACCTCTAGGCTTCAGCAGGGTCCCACATACCATGCCGTGGCCTACTCCCACCACTTCCTCCTGCACTGCAGCCAAGTTCTAGACATCTGCCAGGACATGGCCTATCCGCATCCAGCCACAGGACCTTTTGCTCCATCTCCATCACCACACTCCATCCCCAGACTTGCCACATCCTCCTCCAGAGTCTAGCCTGGTGAACAGCCATGACCTCTTGGTGCACACCTTTGGGTCCCACAGCCAGTGCAGCAGCCTAGTCTGGCCTTCCTTGCATTCACCGCAGAGGAGCTCTAGGTTTGGCTCAGAACACTCCTTACCTGCGAGGCAAACCATGGGACTCTCCCACATCATATCTAAGCTTTCTACTCAGACCTGTCTACCCACACACTACCAGCTCGGAACAGGAAGCACATCATGTAAAAACAGCCCAGTCCCCTCTGCCTTCCTGACTTCATTCCACTCAAGCCATTTCCAAATTCTAGACCCAATATACCCCAACAGCTTCTCTTCTCCTGAAATCTGCTCCATTGATAACAAATTCAGGACCAGTAAAGGGAGTCCACATTCATAGACCTCATCTCAGAAATACCAACAATATGAAAGATCAAGCCAGTATCTTCTTTATGAAGCCTACCCTTCCTGTAGGAATGCCTGCCAATTAGAATTACCTAGATGTACTCCCAGACACAGAACTTAGGAAAATACCCATAAACCTCCTCAAAGAACTCAAGGAGTTTAAAGGAGACTGTAAAACTATTAGAACAATACGTAGAGGCAGACCTCCCTGGTACGGATCTGGTAAAGGAGGATTTGAGGAATCCACAAGCTCAGGCAAGAAAAGTGAAATCAGATGAAGATTACTCTAAACCAAAGTCCTTCTGTACAACCAAGGAAGGCTCAGCTCAGTGAATAGACAGTCTATGGGATGGGAAGATGGTTGTGAAACCTACATCCCATAAAAGATTAATGTTCCCAATGTAAGCAGCTCAAACAGCTCCTTAATAAGAACAAAAAAGGATCAAAAAACAAAACAAAACAAAACTGGAAAAGACCTAAATGGACATTTCTTAAAAGAAGACACAAGAATTGCCTGAAGAGATGACTCAGTAGTTTGGAGTGCTTGTTGTACTTCCAGAGGATCCCGGTTTGGTTCCCAGCACCCACACTGAGCAGCTCACAGCTGCCCGTAACTCCAGGGAGTCCAGCACCGTCTATCTTCTGGCATCCAAGGCACTGATCTCATGTATGTAGTCACCACCCCAACATACACAGGAGAAAGAGAATTTGGGAAGAGGCCAAATGAAATTGGGGGGCATTTGGGGGGTGGTGTGGAAACCGAGTGCTGTGGAAATTTTCTAGAATCTCTAAAGATGATCCTAACAAGGACTCCTAGTAATGGGGGACACAGTGTCTCAACTGACCATCTCTTGTAGCCAAGCCAGGCTTCCAGTGGAGGGGTTGGGTTGCACTCATTTGAATTGTTGACTACGGGGTCCCATGGAACTTGGACGTAGCAAACCAATGGGAGGAAAGGAGCACCAAGAGCAGGCACAAGAGCCAGAGACCAACTCATTGTGTGCTCAGGAGTTCATTGAAAAATACTAAGATGAAAGCTATACTATATGTACAGAGGACCTGGTAGCAACCCATGTCAGCCCTGAGCTTGCTCCTTCAGCCTTGAAGAGTTCAGAGGAGGGTTTCTCAGTTGATGACAAGGGCCTTGTTTTCCTTCTGGTGTCCTCTACCCTCTCTACACACATAGGGGTTCCCTGAGCTCAGAAATTCTAACATTTCAAATATAAGATATCTTGTCTTTTCCATATGTTGATGCTGTCTTGACTCCTGCATACCATACTCTTTAACTGGCAGAGAATTTAACCTCAGTTGACTCTTCTTAAGACCTGCCTGATCTAGTGACAAGTCATGGATCCAAGGTTTTAACACCACGGTTGCCAAGGTCTGCTGCCACTGTTCCTCCTGTGCAGGTATCCTATCCCAGACAGCCCTCTGCACTCTACCCTTTTCAGATAAATTCTAACAAACTTTAACAGACCCATAATATAGACTTAATTTTTCAAAACTTAATAATAAAGAAGGGAGATTGATATTTCCATATTTTGCAAGTCTTAATGGTTACTGTTCACATCTGCCAACTTGTTATCTGATGCTTAATACTACAAAAACGTTAGCCAGTCATGGTGTCTGAGACTTGCTGCTATCACAAAGCAGTTTTACATGCTTATTTCCTCTGAGATTTGATTTATCTTTTTACTTAAACTACTTGGTTGCTACTTTTAGCCCCCAAGTAGACAAAGTTGAGACTCAATAGATGATGGCTTTGTTAGCATTCAGGTTTCATTGCTCCAGGAACAAAAATTTAAATGTGGGTAGGTTTCCACCATGCTCCATATATTTTAGTCTGCTCAATGAGAAATGCACATGCCTCTGGTATGTTCCGTGCAAGAGAGAAAAGACCTCAGAGCTTCAATAGCAACTTTCATTCGCTTGCCTTGAGTCAAAATGCACCTGCAACCTAGAAGCATCCAGGACTCTAGTATGTAGTGGCACTGTTGTTCAGAGGACTCCTGAAGTTGACTGAGCTCTGCCTCTAAGCTGGAAGGGTTGATTCTTTTTTTTTCTTACCTGGGGCTTCTTTTTGTATTGCCCTTCATCAACTTCCCCCTTTACTGGTTCTTTCTAATTATTCCGGCTTTTAAATTTTGATCTACCCCTTTCTTTCTTTTTTTTTTTTTTTTAATTTCCTACTTCTCTTTTGGACTTATGATTTAAGCTAAGATCATCTGGTATTCATAATTCTTTTAGTAAAAGGGTTTCTCTCCATGCAATCAGGGAATGGCACAGTCTTTGGAGCAATGGTCTAATGCCTGTTATGCTAATGGTCCGGATGCTAATGGCTGCCATGCCCTCAGTTCCAGGTGTGTGGTGTTTCCAGAGCTCAGGCCTTTAGATGAATGAGCTGACATGAACGTTCTGTAGAAAAAGTGACAACCTTTGAAAAGCATGATGAGAAGGTGGATTTACAAGAGGGCTTTCTCAGAGCTCCAGTAGCTATTTCATGGGCAGAAATGCAGAACAACAACAAAAAATAGGTCCTTTTTATAGAAAGAGAAAAGAAAGGGAACTAGTAGGGAGGGATAAGCCCTTGGTGTCATCTCTCTGACACAGATGATCCCTCTTTCCCCAGGCATAATGCTCAATCAAGATACCATGTTAAAAAATCTTTTCTGCAGTGCTAGGGACCTTAGCTTTGTGATAGAATCTTTTACTAAAGATTGACACCCATTACTAAAGAAACAATGTCTTCTGCAAGTCTTACGCACTGACTTTCATTTAGTAGAACCCCATCAGCATGTAATGCACACACAAGAGAGCCTGGGAGAGTGAGTGTATTGCATTTGGCTGTGGACATTTCCACTCTGGGAAGAAGGTGCCTGCCTTTAGTAAGGAATCAGGGGGAAATTTTTGGTCAGGCAAATGTTACAAATGATAGTCAAATTTTATGATGAGAATATTAAATCTTAGAACCTTCTCTACAAATATGAGCCAGTAAAATTTTTGCGAGATGATTGAAGGGCCTCATATTTATATTGCAAAACAGACAAATAAGGGCTCTGTGGTGAATCTATGTGCTTCACATTTGCAAATAAATACGCAGAGTCCCTGCTGGACCTTGGAACTATAACACCCACTTTGATGTGGCACCTGCTCAGCAATAAGGGGACTCCTGCAGACACATCTGTGGAAGTGCACAGGAAGCAGTATGCCTCACTCCACCCACTGAGTCCCCAGGTGGAACGGCTGACTAGTGTCAGTGTAAAAGCCACAAACCTGTCACCGAGTTCACTGTGGTACTTTAAGCATCTGTCTTTCAGCGTCTTCCAGTCAGGAACAGGAAGCCTGTTCTGAGACCACCATGGGGATTTTAATTAAGTTTGATAGTGGGACTGAGATATGCTTTGAGTACTTTGCTGGCATGGTTGAGTGTGAGCCTGCTGGCAGGGGACTACTCTTTCCCAGAGTCCCAGGATACAAGACCAAACACAAGCAAGCCTCCATGACCCTCAGATCCTGCCATGGCAATACATCCTACTTTATTCCTTAAACTGATGCTCCCTCCTCCTGACCTAGCCTGGTCAATACTAGGATTAATCCAAGCTACTCAACCTATTTCTGAGACTTTTGTCTCTGAAATTAACTCCAGAAGGTGAAAAGAATTTCAGATGCAGGAATAGCATGATGAAGCCTTAGCATCCACCTCCCCCAGGAGGTAAGAGAGATCTGACTTTGGCCTGGATAACAGGAGAAACTGGATCGTAAGAACCAAGGGGCAGTTACCATGAACACAGTGTAGATAGACAAGGGGTTTGAAATTCAGAAAAATCCATGGACTATGTTGTTTTCCTGAATGGAATATCAGCTGGGTAGCAGGAAAGCATAGTGGGGAAAGAATGCTGCATCTACTGTGAACAGCAGTGCTATGTAGTAAGCGCCAGCCGTGTTCCCACTCATGGTTTTGCTTTTCATCATTCTAAGCATACTTTAACTAATAAGAATTGTCAACTGCGGGATGAAGTCTGTTTTCTTCTTGTCTAACCATCAGCACCTCCACCCTGGGTTTCTGACTGACAGGAAGGTCTGCACAAGCCTCAGCCTAGAAGCAGCTTCATTACAGCTGTCCAGTCCCCTGCTTGATCTGCTGTAGAGATGCAGATAATATAAAGACCCAGCCTTTTTGCAGGACAACAGTGTGGCCCTTAGTGCCAGTCGGGGTGCCCTATTTCACTTCTTTATTATGACAGAACAGTGTGGCCTTTAGTGCCAGTCGGGGCGCCGTATTTCACTTCTTTATTATGATAGATCTCACTTTGTCGGCCAGCCTGGAGCTGAACTCAAACTCAAAGCAATCCTCCTGCCCCCAGCCCTCTGAATGCTGACTCGGACCCCTTATTTCTGCTGCGGTGAGGTCTTTCATGAGAGGACCCAGAGGTTTTCTCTCTCCTGGAAGCTTCAGAATGCCTCAGCCTCAGAAGTGATGCTCCAGAGAAAGATGGTGCCTCTGCCATCTGTGGCAAGGTCTCAAGAGCAAAAGGCTACTTGGCACACACCCTGCCCTGAGATACTGGGAGTCCAAAGGACTCTGCTGGCTGATTGGGTCAATACATCTGATAAATTGTATAAAGAAAGTTAGAAGGATTCATACATGAATTACCCCTTAAACATTCAAAAGGAGGCCTGCTAGAGGTGGCAGAGTTGGCCTTAAGTCCCAACCAAAGTCAGATAACAGGTTCCAGGCAAGCTGGTTGACCACACAGCCCACCACTGCAGCTTAGACAGAAGAAAGGTGGCATTTCCTGGTGACCTCAAGTAACCCGACACTGCTCTAAGATCAAAATGGTGAGCCAGTGACAGTTCCAGGCTCAGCCTCACTGAGTCACCCCAAACCCCCAAACACTTTGGCATCTAAAGAAGCTTAAGTTTTACTTTCTTGTATCTGTAGGAAATCGAAAGCTATTTAACTTGTTTTAAAGAATATTTTAGATTTATTTATTTATTACTTTATAAGCATTGTATACCACATATATGCCTGGTGCCTGTGACCTGTGGAGGGCAGAAGAAAGCACTGGATTCCTGGAACTGGAGTCAGGGATGCTTGAGCCATCATGTGGGTGCTGCGAACTGAACCTGGGTCCTCTGCAAGAACGACACATGCTCTTAACCGCTGAACCAGCTCTCTCACCTTATTGACTAGGTTTACAAAAAGTCAGATAAGCAGATTGAAAGTTGAAAATCTGACTCTAGTAACTGGCACGAAGAAAGTGAAAGGCTGAGCAGCAGCGGGACAGTGGTACTACATCACGCATAGGGGAGGGGTGGGGTTGTAGACAGAGGTGATGAGAGCTGCAGAATTTACAAGGCTTCTGCGAGGACCTACTTTAAACGCTTAGCAACAGTGGCATAGGGGTACAGGGAAAGGATAATGTTAGATGTAAGCATGAAAATTGTCTGGTCTCCTATATTTCCAGGGACATTCATGAGGTTTTCCAGGCAAAGTATGCCATCGTAGGCTTGGGAGACATGGAGAAGAGAAGATGAAGTGAGCTTACATTCAGCTCCCATGGCAGATGCTACAGGTTCCCCCCAAAGTTTCACCACATCCTGAACTCTTGGAAAACCTCTGAGATGGAGTCCTGGGGATAAAGGGCCTGGTTAGCAAGACCAGCAAGGGAAGCAGATATTTACTGGAGGGATGTCACGAGAGATGGCTGTTGGGGAAGGAAGGAAAGGTGAGCTCCATGGCCACAGTCCACCTGAGAGCCTGAGGACTCTGACGCTGGCTGCTCCGCACTGTGCTTCATCTGTGTTGTCCTGAGTGACGGAGCCGATAATGGGGGCGGGGAGAGCAAAACAACACAGCTGTTGCTCAGGGTTAGCGGCCAGGTGGACTGTAGCCATGAGAAGTTAGGCTGTTACACTGCAAAATATCATGGATGATTCAGTTAGCAGATGGAGAGATGTCTCTCTCAGTGGTTAAGAGTACTGGTTGCTCTTCCAAAGGACCATGGCAGCTCACAACCATTTGTAACTCCAGTCCCATAGGCTCAGTTGCCTCCTTCTAACCTCTAAGGGCACCAGGCGTATAGACTGCACAAATGTGTGTGTGTGTGTGTCACACACACACACACACATATATATATATATACATAATTTTTTTAATTTAAAAGGTGGTTTACCCTATCTATGCTAAGCCGTTAGAAACCTCATTTTCATTTATTATTTTAAAATAATTGTATTTTAAAGAAAGATGCCCACATTGTGCATTTCAAATACATTGTAAAAATTTTTAATCTATCATCTATGAAATCTACTTGTTTCTTCCTTCAGAGAAAGTAATCAGTAATATACTTTTGAGATTTATTCCAGTTGACACATGTGAATCCAGCTCCCTTGCTTTACCACTTTAACATCCATGAAAATAAGTATTCATTCTTTGCACGTTTGCTTGTTTCCAGTTTTTGCTTCTGGGATAGTTTCAGGCATGTTCTTTAACGGGTCTCTGTGTATTGCATGCTAATGAACCTCTCTAAGAAAACCATTGCAATATTGGCGAGTTTTATGGTTCCTTCCAAAATCTATTAGCCCTTTGAGATTGGTCTTCAAGGAAACATCAGTCCAGCCTCTTTGATACCTAAAGTTGAGTCAATTGTCGTTCAACAACGAATATTTTTAGAGGTATTGCATTTTACCAGGTAGATGCTTATAAACATTGTCTCCCATTCCAAACTTGCTTTGAAATTTGATGATGCTTTTGTTGAACAGAAGATTCAAATGTTAACAGAGTTGAATTTATCAGCTTATTCCTATTGTTTTTGAACTCATATGTTTGATGGAAAATGGACAAAGTTTTGTTTTGGCATGGCTCCTCATTTTTTTTTTATAAGATTCAAGCACTCTATAAAACATCAGGACATGTGAGCCCCTTACTCAGTGAAAGAGTCAGAAAACACTTCTCATCTTCAACTGTACATTTTGCATAACTTCCAAATATTTATTTCCCAGGAAAACTTTGATAACCCTATGAAAAGGTTAGATTAACCATTTATACTGTCTTGTGATTTTTTTTCTTCAGTACACTTGCTGTCGTATGTAAGTATGTGTGTGTGCTCTCTGTTCTCCAGAGGGAAAACACCTTAGCACTCACCATTTGGCTCCCAGTGTTTTGTTTGGCAACATGCACAAAGAACTCTGTGTATTCCGTTTGGATTAAAAAATTGCCCACGTCAGACATTCCATCTCTACCTGTGTGATGTGAAATCCTCTCCCTAGACAGATGCTAATTTCCCAGGGTTGTTGTAGTTTGGCTCCCTCATGTCGTCACCCAGAATGGAAAGTTTCAAAATGTGCCAGAGGTATCCCTTTGTCTGTGATCTCAGGCCCACAATGACTCTCTTTCTCCCTCCCTCCCTCTCTCCCTCTCTCTCTCTCTCTCTCTCTCTCTCTCTCTCTCTCTGAGGCTGTGGCGACTGTAAAATGTCAGTGGCTCTTTTGACAGAGTGAACCCCAGAGTGGTGGTTTATGGTTAGAACATTTAGTTATGAGTTTATGGGCTAATTAAATGAATTTTCAGCCACAACCCACCCTCCCCCAGTGTTTTGCATTCTTTCTATAACACATTTCAGGGAAATACTTTTCTATTATTATACTTAAAGTACTGAGAGAACTGTCAAAATTTGTTACTAATTGATTGATTAAGGCATCGGAATGCCTACTATACATCTAGAAGCCATAATACCGAGGATTTTAATATATAGACCTTCTACATATTCTCCCGTAATCAGCCTATTCTACATTTCCCTCAAGTACCAGTTGTGCCTTCTTCCCTTCCATCTATCCAGAGTTCAAGTTGGAATTATATTTCCGTTCAGTTGTTTTGTATAGGTGTGGGGAACTTAGGATGGAAATTGCAGGGAACAGAGGAAGCACTGTGGCACACGCCGATAACCCCAGCACTCAGAAAGCTGAGGAAGGAGGGTCTGGAATTCAATGCCAGCCTGGACTACACAGCAAATTCCAGTCAAGCCTGAGCTAATCCATAAGATCCTGTCTCAAAAAGCAAATAAAGAGGGAGTTGGGGGGATACTAGAGGATAAAAATTAATTCATCATATAAAATGACAACACAAGGCTTACACAGTTAATCTCTACTCTGAAAAGAGCATGTGGAAAGGCATCTATCTAGGAAGGATGGTGGGTGTCATATAAGTTGGAAACGACCAAATATTTAAAATAGACCAAGGGGATAAAATCATATGACAGATACCAAGTCATCATTAGAGTCAGAAAAACTCAGCGATGCAGTGTTTCCCACCCCCTGCCCTCCACAGGGACAGGGAAATACAAAAGTGCTCTTGGTGACAAGTTCCTTCTAAACAGTCCCAACCCAGTGCCTCTGGGAAGGCGCTGTCTTCCGGTCCTCAGTCTCTAATTGTCTTCTGAGGGTCCCTAAGTCACGTGTGAACTATCCAGTGCTTTCTTACAGCCCCCTCCTTTCTGTTTTGTGCCACATGCTGCCTCCCTCACAGTTCCCTCAGGACAGGAAAGGCCCCGTATGTCCCTTCAAGGCATTCCGGAACACACCTGGCACCTTCATTTACACTTTGACAGTTGTCATCACTGTCTAGTTGGTAACCACTCGACTGTTAAATGGCGAGAATGGAGCATGAGACAGGGCACAGGGAGAAGCGCCCTCTCTCTGAGGCCCATGGTTTCCTGTGGGGACTCTGGAGCACTGAGCTGTGGAACTCTCTCTAACACAGTCTTTGGCAGCATACACATCTTGTTCCAGGGAGACTGCCATTGAAGGCTCGGGTTGGGCTTCCCTCACTGAGGCTGACAACCTTTTCAGAATGCCGTGTGCTTGGCTTTACCTGGAGGGAAGAAGGGGACAAAACTCCCAATCAGTTCTCAGAGATTCATTGCAAAAGGGAAAAAGAGAAGGTAAAGAATAAAAGAAAGGAATGAGAAAGGGGAAGAAGGAAGAAAGAAAGGAATGAGGAAGAAAGGAAGGAAGGAAGGAGGGAGTGAAGGAGGAAAGGAAAGGATGCCTGAACTTAGTAGTACATACCTTTAGACCCAGCACTCAGGATGCAGAGGCAAGCACACAAATCTCTTTGTATTCAGGACACACTTGGTATACATAGTGAGACAGTGAGACTGTGTCTCAAAAAGAAAGGAAAGAAGGACAGAGGGAAGAAAGGAAAGGAGGGAGAAAGGGAAAGTGATGGAGGGAGGGAGGGAAAAAGGAGGGAGGGAGGGAGAAGAAAGAAAAGACCTTCAATCACAATCCCTGGTAAAACAGTACAGGAAAAAATCTAGACTTCTAGGGGAGTGTTCCATGCAGAGGGAGACTTTGTGGAAGACCCTCTAAGAGGGCTGTCCTGTGGAAGACCGTCTAAGAGCGCTGTCCTATTTGTAATTTGTGAGAGGGCTTCCTAGGAGGGTCAACTCCCAGGCTGAAACAGGAAGGAATGCCCCGAGCTGCACCCTCCCACTTACTCCCACTGTGATTCCATTTATCTTTAAAGTCAGTTTTCCTTGCTGATACACCTATGAGCAGTTTCTTTTTCCTGTTTTCTGTCTTTACTATTAGCTTTTTATACCTTTTGCCTGAAGCACAGAACTATGCTCTGCTTTTGTAACTGGTATGATGCCCCTTGACTTTTAACTAGGGCTTTTAGAACACTTATATTTTAAATATAATTTATTTGACTTGTTTCTTTGTCACCCACCTGACTTTATGCTTTGTGCTTGTCACAACTTCTATGGAGAGGGTTGTTTTATTTGTTTTAAAGTCTTCTGGATTATACAACATTTTTAGCTTCATAGCAAAATTGAGAAGAGGCCTCAAAGGTGTCCACCATAACCCCTGAGCACACACTTCATGCGCACAGCCTCCTTCACTGTTGACTTTCTTCCCCAGCGGCACGCTGTGGATGTACTCACTGACATACCACCAACATCACAGAGCAGAGCACACAACAACCTCACTGCTCCCCACAGTCTGTGCACCTTTTCTTTCTTTCTCTGTCACTCACTCTTGCAAGTGATTTGACCCTTTACTGTTTCTGTGCAGTTTTGCTTTTCAGCATTTCTACTGAGAAGCTGAGCAAACAGCTTTGTCAGACTGGCTTTTTTTTTTTTTTTTTTTTCATTTAACACGTTTACAGTCCCTCCATGTCATTTCATGGCATAAAAGCTCATTTTGCTTTTTCTTTCTTTCCTTTCTTCTCTCCTCTTTTTATCATTTAGGTTCTGACCTCTTCTTTTCTTGCGGTTGTTTGGGTGGATTGCATTTTTCACTTTGCCCCTTTCCTCCCCTCCTCTTATTTGGAAGTCACATGCTTTTAGTGGTTACATAAAAATACAGCACATTTCTTTAAATTATAAAAATTAAAATTTAATCAAGAAACTCAGGGCTTTTCTCCTAACTCATTTTCCTCTGGACATTTATTTATTTAAGTCTGTCTTTTTTTTAAATACAACTGAAAATAGTCAAAGCTCATTTTCCTTTTAATTGCTTGAGTAGTTTTAGCTTTCTGCATTGTACTCTACTAATGCCTTCTGACAGTTCTTCAAGTTGACAATTATCTTCTCTGTTGTCTTCAATTTTGTTTTAATTATATATTTTTTATTGTTTTTAATGTTCTGTTCCGCCTTCTCCTCTCTGTCTCTCTCTCTCTGTATGTGTGTGTGAAGGCATGTATATGTATGGTGCATGTGTGGAGGTCAGAGGACAGTCTTGAGTGTTCATCTTTATTTATGGCTGTGTAATCCAGGCTATCTCACTTGTGAGCCTATGGGATCATTCTGTCTCAACCTCCATTCTCACTGGAATTACAGGTTACAACACCCAGCTTTACATAGGTTGACATGATTCAAACTCAGCTCCTCACACTTCTAAAGCAAGTGGTCTTACCCACAGAGACATTTGCACACACCTCTGTTATTTATTGAAAGTTATGAGGCTGGATAGGTGGCACAGTGGTTAAGATGACTAGCTCTTAACCAGAGGACCTTCCAGAGGACCTGGGCTCAATTTTCAGCACCCACATGGCTTCACCACTGTCTAGTGCAGGGGATCCAACACACTCACGCAGACACGCAAGAGAAACACTAATGCACATAAAATTATAAAAAAGAGTAAACATACATTTATGAGCTGAATTTTTAAAAAGAAAGTTATGACGTTTCATAAATTCCTATTCCCTCCAATTATCTTCAGGGTTGTGATAATCCGACCCAGGCAATTCCAAAATCTCAGGCACTTGTCGATCCACTGGCTCTAAAAGTTATTTTTGATGGCTCTCACTCCTGCCGTATCTTCTTGTGAGCTTGTTGGTTATATCTAGTTTGTTACTCTTAAAACGGGGGTTATAAGGCAGGCAGTGGTGGAGCACACCTTTAATCCCAGCACTCAGAAGGCAGAAGCAGGTGGATCTCTGTGAATTCAAGGCCAGCCTGGTCTACAGAGTGAGTCCAGGATAGTCAAAGCTACACAGAGAAACCATGTCTCGAAAAACCCAAAATAAAATAAAATAAATTGAGGGTATGTAAAGATAAAGAGGAGGTGGTCTGGTGCGGGGAGGTCAGGGATAAGAGGCTCTCAAAGCCTAGACATTCCATTTCAGGTCACCATGTCATGGTCAAGAAACAAGCAGTGTAAAAACAATCGAGGAGAGACTAAGGACATGCTAAGGAAGTGTCCTGATCTAAAGATAAAGACTCGATGTTAGAGCTAAAGAGAAGGGGATCCCAGCCCTGCTTCCGGCCTATCCAGTTGGCCTTGTACTGAGCCAGTGGTCCCCATTCTTTCTCAGCCCATGTTTGTTCTATCAGGGCTTTTCTAGCGGACTAGCAGGGGACTTTGAATCAAGCAGGATGTCCATCGGTTTCATGCCTTGCCTGACAGGCCCTGGAAACACCTGCTGCCTCCAGAACAGTCAGAGCAGCCAGGCAAACCTTTCCCCACAACATTCAAACCTTCTCATATCGGCATAGTTGAGGCCCTCGGGTCCGGCCAATGTTCCTGGGAGATCAGAGTTCACTGGGCAGGGCATTCAGTAACCACAGCCCCTTTACCAGTTTTAATTGCCAGTTTCAATGTGGTTCACTGCCCTCCCAGGCTCTAGCTGCACTTTGAGTAGGAAAAAACTTGGTGTAACATGATTAGAAAGGACTGTGTGTGTGTGTGTGTGTGTGTGTGTGTGTGTGTGTGTGTGTGTTTAATCACCAAACAGATATCGAGCATCTACTAAATACAGGGTACTGGACACTCAACAGCAAGGATGATGGGCACTGTTCCTCCTGCCCTCATGAAACAGTCTTGAGAAATGTCATCAGAAGGTTCCCAAGTGGAAAACCCACACAGATGAAATCCATCTTGCTTGAGAATAATAGCATTTCTCTATAGTTTTTTGTGTATTGTCACATTTGAGCCCAGAACAGCAGGTATGTGGGTTAGAAATAACGTGGAAACTTTGTGGTCTGAAGGTTTCCAACTCTATACTCAGTAGAACCTTGCCTGGATGAGAAAGTGACAAGAAAAGTACAACCAGGGAAGTTATCCTTAAAGAGAAACAAATACAACCAGGAAAGCATTTCTCAGACACCCTATAGAATATACAGATCACTACAAACCATGACACGGAATAAACGCCATCTTTGTCTTCCTTAAATAACACTGGATTTGTAGTGCCAGACAAAAAAGGGGAAACTGGCCCTCACCCACAAGCCATCATGGTTAGTTTACAAGCCCACAGTGACCTTTGGAGCCCATGCATATGGAGTGAGACATTTCATTGGTACCAGGCCCCCGCTGTACCTTGGAACTTCTAGCAGGACATGACCAGCAGCCACCCTCTACAAGACTTGATGTCAATCTGGGCTACTGCTTTGAAACTAAGTTTAGTTCTAGTTGTATGTGAATGCCCCTCACCAACACACACACACACACACACACACACACACACACACACTATCACATACACACAATCTCTTATACACACTCTTTTTACACACGCATATATACATACTGTCTCATTCTCTCACATAAACATTTTCTCTCTCATATACACACATTCTTTTACACACACTCTTTCTTTTACACACACTCATATATATAATTCTCTCTGTCTCTCTTTCTATTTGTCACTTTGTCTCTTTCTCTGTCTCTGTTTCTCTCTCTCTCTCTCTCTCTCTCTCTCTCTCTCTCTCTCTCTCTCTCTCACACACACACACACACACACACACAGAACACAGAATCTATACAAAACTCATCTTCACACGGGAGAAATTCCTTCCTCTAGGTTCCTGTGACCCTCATGTCTTGTTGCCCATAAAGACCTTTACATTAGACTATCTTAATGAACTGAGCACCTTCATAATGAGGGAGAGTAGTTGGCTTCAGATAATCTGTTTGAATGCTGTAAATGCTCCTGAGAAAACATGTACCAAGATCATGCTAGGGAAGAGGAAATCAAAAGATACAAACAGAAGACTTTAACAATAACATGTATGCATGTGCACACACACACACAATATACATATATAACCATATAAAATTATATATATCTTAATACACACATTATATAAATATATATGCAAAAGGTATATATATACATGTATATATATGATTTCAAATGATACCTTAACTCATATATATTTTTATGGTTTATATATAATTTTTATAAATTTTATTTATATGTATAATTTATTTGAGGAAATGCTCCTATAGTTTAAAATTTTTAATCCTATAGAATAGTCAACATTTCCTTTTGATAGCTAAAGATCAGACAGCCTAGAACTCGGCAATGAAGCCCCAAGACCTCGGAACAAAGTCTTGCAGCTGAGAGATACCCAGAACCACAAATGGCCCCAGACACTGTGCTCGCACTCGTGGCAGCCTCCCAGAGTCAAGGCTGACATATTTGCCAGCTTCTCTAGTTCTCTGGAGAGAAAGCACCAGTGCTCCCCAGAGCAAGCATTTTCAGATGAGCTCTAACTGTTGGAACATGTTCTGCTCCTGAAATCTGCCCACTGTGGATTCTACCACTTCTCAAAGTGGTAAAGAAGAAATTTTCACTCTAGCAGGAACATATTTTACATATGTCTATATGTTTCTAAAACTATGCGACCTTTGGGTACATCACATAATATCTTTGAGTCTCTTTGATAGATGACCACATCCACGCAGAGTGTAGAGAAGTCAGTGAGATTGCACGTGAAGCTCTTGTGCACAACCTTCAAAACACTTTAAGGTGCAGATTAATCTCAAGGCCACTTGCCTTCGTTCTCCTCTGACTTCCTTTCATTGCACTTGTATTTGAGACAATGTATTTAGACAAACTCTGCTACCAAGTGGCATCCTCGAGTGGCGTCAGCAGGCCTGAGGAGATGGCTCAGTGCCTAAGGTGCTTGTTTAGCAAGCATATGGACATGAGATTGGGTCCCTAGCACCCATGTAAAAGCTGAGTGGTGGCATACGCCTTTAGTCCCAGAACTCTGGGGACAGAGGCAGGCAGATCTCTGTGAGTTCAAGGCCAGCCTGAACCATGGCCAGCATCAGACTAGCCAGGACTACATAGTGAGACCCTGTCTTTGAAACAAAATTAAAAGCAGTTGCAGGTGTCTGAATTGCTTTAGATAGCTGTGGCCCTAACACTGGGAGGCAGACATGGGTGGATCCCAGGGCCTCATTGACCAGCAGTCAAGCTAAAACAGCAAGTGTTATGTTCAGTGAAGAAACACTCTCAACAAGTAGGCTGGAGAGAAATTTTGATGAAGACGTACCTGTATCAGTTTCTGGCTTGTGAATGTTCACACACAAATTGTTTCAGATATCTATGATGTGCCCTGTCCCCTCTCATCTGTTCTCTACACAAGTCATCTGGAAATTAACACACACTCAAGACTCTTTTCTGAGGTGCCCAGCAGATGCCAGGTCGAGCATCTCTTAGGAAAGGGCTTGCTCTTCCCTTCTTAACTCTTATAACCTCAACAGGGAAAATAAAAAGGACCATCTTCCTTCCTCCTGTGAAGACTGAGTTAAAGGTGACAACTCTAGATAGAAAGGAACTAAGTTAAAGGCATGCATTGACACGAACCCCAAGAGTTATTGAGTAATTTGTGTAGATGTTTATTATACTTCTCGCTACAGACTCAGAGCTGTAGCATATGATAGCAAAGGGAGCTAAATGCACAATTCCTTAAGGCCCCCAGGAACTAACTACTCAGGGCCTTGGTGGATTTACCATGGCCTAGCAACTGATCCTCAACCTCCCAGACTTAGAAACTTAAGCTGAGAAAACATTAAACGTGTAGTTTCTAGACATATCGGAGGTTCTGATAAGTGATTACAAATGGAAATGTGGTCAGAACAACGCTGTCACTAATTTCTTAGTATCACCCGTGGGAAGGCAGAGCAACACCACTGTGCCATTCCTACGCAGTTCTTGGAGTCAGGTTTCTGCAATGCATGTTTTCTCAAAGAGAGTGCTTGGCCCAGATTCTCTCCTATGTTAATGTGCATTTCATGGGTCTTTTGTGAGTTATTTGGTCAGAAACAGAGAGACCAAATATTAGCATTATTTACAACTGAGTTATCACATAAAGACTGAATGATAAATGATAGGACACATGAATTATTAGGCATGAGTAGAACCGATAAAGGGAAAGCCACAAGTTCTGCAGTTATAAACCCATGCTTCTGGTAAGTGATTCAGCAGCGTACATCTTACTTGCCTCAAGCCAAACTATTTGCCACATCCTAAGACGATGTGGTCAGAAGGTTCACAGCATGAGACCCCAAGAGAGAGGATGATAAGAGCCTGTCCTTTTAAAAGGATCAGATGTGAGTTCTGTCTTTCCATTTGTAGAAGCAAACCACTTTAAAGAAAAGAAGTGACCTTTATGGCCAAAATCCAGAGTCTCCAGTTTTCTCTGATTTCCAACACAAAATTACAGAGAAAACAAAAAGTAAAGAGTGACCTAGTCACACTGGAAATGTTTGACATGACATATTTTTAAGTGATCTTATATGTTAAGAAGTTCACACAGGTTTTTCCTTTCTTAAAGCTATTCAGAACTGAGAGAAACCTTGAGAAAGAACTAAGGGAGGTCGGTAACAACATATGAAAGAGTAGAAAATATATATAAACACATCAGCGTTTTCACCCTGAAAAGGTCAATAACTAAGATGAAAGCTTCTCTAATGGGATCCAACAGCAAATTCGAGCAGAGGGAGACATCAGTGAAATGCATGCTGGTCACTGGGCTCAGCAGGTAAGATTGCTTACTGCCCTTGCTGAGGACTCAAGTTCACTTCCCAGCACTCATGCCATGTGACTCCAGGCCCAGGGGACCCAATACCCTTTTCTGTCATCTGTAGGCATGACACCTGTGTGCATATACCCATACACAGAGGCTTGCATTTGAAAAGTAATTAAAAATAAAATAAATCTCCTTTTTAAAAGATCACAATGTTGGTGCATCACCAGTAGACCAGCTTAAGCAGGAAAAAAAAAATACCTAAGTTGGGAGGCAGATCTGATGACGTGTGACATTCAGACATAATAAAAACTGAGGCATGACCATAGTTTGTTAAGAGTTCAGTGATGTGATCAAGAAACAAAACCTAAGAATTCATAGATAGAAGAACAAGCTGTGATTAAAAAATAAAACCTTAAAGGCATAGAAGACCTATTCCATAAAATAGAAGAAAAATTCTCAAATTGCTGCAAAGAAGTGGACATCTAAACACAAGATGCATTTAGGAACCCAAGGAACCCAAGGACAAAGGAACAGAGAACACTCTCTCCACAGCACATTTTAGTTAAAATGTCAGCAATACAACCAAGACACTAAAAACTGAAAGAGGAGGATAGGAATTCATTTACAAAGACAAGTTCAGCATAATAACATCAGACTTCTCTGCAGAAACCAGAAAAGGTGAGACAGAACGGGATGAATAGATCTCAAGCCAGAAGAGTAAGTAACTGCCAACAAAGACTATTATTTCCAGCATAATCCATGCAGTAGTAAATACAAGATAAATACAAACTAAAGCAATTCAGGACCACGAAGGCAGCATTGCAAGATAAGCTCAAAGGAATTAGAGACATGAGTACTGTGTTTCTATCATTTCCATCTCATTCTGCCTCCTACAACTCCTCTCAGGACTCTCTCTCTCTCTCTCTCTCTCTCTCTCTCTCTCTCTCTCTCTCTCTCTCTCTCTCTCTCACCTCTATAAATACAGCATGTTAGTGTTGCTTGTGTGTAAATGTGTTTAGGGCTGGCCACTTGGAATGGGATAATCGATCAGGAGGTTTATTCCCATAGCCGATTGATTCTCCCTCTTTGGTGGCTATTCATTGGCTGTAGCTCTTTGTCTAGGAGTGGGGCCTTGTGCTCTCCCCCACCCACACTGGAATGTCAGTTGGCGTTGTCACTGTGTAGGTCTTGTTTAGGCAGCCATGTTGCTTAGATTTCATGGACGCAGCAGTCTTGCCATGTCTTTCAGCAGGCCTCTTAGTCTTCTGGGTCTCATGATCTTTCTGTGCCCTCTTCTGTGATGTTTCCAGAACCTTATGTATAGGAACTGTGTTGTGAATGTATGGACTGGGGCTTGGATACCCCACAGTCTGTTGTTCTCTGCATTTTAACCAGTGTGTGGGTATTTGATACCGTATCCTTAAGCCCCACCCTTGTGTTCCTGCCATGGGCTGTAAGTGGTGATGCTCTGGGCCACGAGCTGTGGGTTCTGCTGTGGTTACCTCATGATTCTCACACGAGTACCCAGACTACGTCATCAGGCCGAGGCAGTGGGGATGGGAAGTCCCATAGAAAGCCTTTGGTGACAAAGCATCATAAAAGCAGACAGGGGGGCATAAGTTTGCTGAACCTTCCTCCTTCCTCTCCTAGAGGTTAAAAGAGAGCAAGGACAACACTCTTGAAGCTGGGACCTTGGTGGTCTTCCTTCCACGGAAGATGAAGCTCCTCTTGCTCCTGTTGGCCTTCTCTCTGGCCCCCAGGACACAGGCAGGTGAGTGAGCAACACTTCCCTTTGGTGGCTGGCCTAACCCTGCTGTCACCGGTAGTGGGAGGGCAGAGGGCTTTCTCAGGAAGAGCCATTGAGTGCTATGTCCTCCCTGAACCATACCCTTGTCATCTGGAAAGTGGGTTTCCCTAGATGCACATGGTAAAGGGTAGGCTCTTGCAAAGCAGAACACATTATGTTCTAAAGGGGCAGACAGAATGGGCCTGGTCTCTGTGTCTATGATGATACAGGCCCTCCCCTCACCACGTAGTCATCAAAGATGCCTAGGTGTCGGTGGTCCCTGTCCTCAGAACAAGCGATTTTTGCTGAATACCAAGTCACTAGGTCCCTTCCTCCAGCTCTGGGCTTTCCAGGCTTCTGGTGGTTCCACAGTGTTCAAGTATGAGCCACTGGGCAGGCAGTGATTTCTCTGCTTTCCAGAATGCCAGCACCTGCATCTAGTCATCAGTCATGAAGCCAGAGACCTTTACTGAGCAGGCCTAAGGAAATAGGATGCCACAAAGTGTGAACTGAAGCCTTGGTCCCTAGATAGCAGATCTGCTCCAGGCATCACAGGGCCATGGGGGGAGGGGAGGGGGTGCCTTAGACTCTCTGGGGACAGAAGTTGGGAGACACAAGATGAGCCCTTAGGATTTCCTTGTCCAGAGATTTCCTTGCCTCCAACTATGTGGAAGAGAGATTGACAGACCAAGTTATACATTTCTCTCCTTTTTAAGAAGCAGAACATGAGGGCATTCCTCTCAGTGCTCCGACTCCAGGCCTCCCTGGCTCCCAAATGCCTAGCAAGTCTGGAACCATCAAACAAAGGCCATCTGGTGGACTAGCAGGGGCACACAGAAAGGTTGTCTTTCCTTCAGGCGAGATCATCGGGGGACACGAGGCCAAGCCCCACTCTCGTCCTTACATGGCCTTTCTTCAGGTCACGGGTCCGAAATCTCTCAGATGTGGTGGCATCCTTATACGAGAAGACTTTGTGATGACCGCGGCTCACTGTTTAGGGAGGTAAGGAGCAAGAAAGAGTCCATAATCTCCTGCAAAGCTTCCATGGAGGCACTGCCTTCTTCCTAAGAATAATGGGATGAGAAAGAGCCTGGCAAGTCTCATGAGGGAGAAGCAGTCTGGCACTAGGGTCACTGCTAAGGGATCAAACACATTTCCACTGGGGTTAGCATTGCAATACAAACTAAACAATGCAGTTTGTCTTCTTAGGGCTGATCGGCTCCCGAGCACCTCGAATGCAGTGAGTGGTGCTTCAGTTCTCTCAAGTTCTCACAGCTAGAGCTCCACCCACTCTACCCCACCTTTCACAGCTCCTGTACTGCATCCTCCCTGACTTCACATCTCTTACCTCCCTTTTGCTCTCTGCGCAGCTCAATAAATGTCACACTGGGGGCCCACAACATCAAAGAACTTGAGAAGACCCAACAGATCATCCCTGTGGCAAAATGCATTCCCCACCCTGACTATAATACTAAGTACTTCTCCAATGACATCATGCTCTTAAAGGTGAGACCTGTGCCCAGGGATTGCCCCTCTTGCTCGCCTTCTGCTCAGTTCTCTCCTTTCCATCCAGATATTCATGGTGTCTCAGCCTAGCAGATGATGAGGTGAACTCTTGTTTCTTTCCCAACAGCTGAAGAGAAAGGCCAAGAGGACTAGTGCTGTGAGGCCCCTCGACCTGCCCAGGCGCAATGCCCACGTGAAGCCAGGGGATGTGTGCAATGTGGCTGGTTGGGGAATGTTGGACCGAGCGGGCAAATACCCAAACACATTACAGGAGGTTGAGCTGACAGTACAGAAGGATCAGGAGTGTGAATCGCTCTATCCAAGTCATTATAAGAAAGCCAGTGAGATATGTGTGGGGGACCCAAAGATCAAGCATGCTTCTTTTAAGGTATGTTGGGTTGCCCTCCTCTCTGGGCTCAGTGGGAGGGGGAAAAGGATTCTGGGACCTAGAGACCCAATGTCAAGATACTCCTTTGCCCACTGGATGTGATCTTTTTTCATGGAAACAACAGGCACCAGAAACTGTCTAGGGCTTTCTGAGCTGACAAGGAGCTTCTGCTGAAGGAAGCTTGTGTAATAGGAGGCGTGTGCAACACAACGTGTGACTTCCAGGCCCAGGCTTTAGAAAGCCCTGCTCCTGAGTGCCTCATAACCACAACCAGGTGTCTCCTCAGAGCAGGCACACACTTTTGTCAATGGGCTTGTCCTCCATGCCCACATCAGGCCCACTCACCTCTTCCCACGTTCTTAAACAACAGCCTGGAGATGAGGGTCCCTCATGCCTTTACGGCAAGTGGTTCACAGGCCTGGGAAAGGGCAGAGGCGGCCCCAGGAGGGAGGTGAAGCAGTAACCATGCCCACAGCCAGAGCTGGAAAGCCCAGGGTCCCCAGGACTGCCCTAGAAACAGAGCATACAAGTCAAGGTTCTCTGAGAGCATCCTGGCATGAGAGGGAGGTTGGGACAAGGGTGATAAATATCTCTGTCCCCTGTTCCCCTCTAAATTCCCAGGGAGACTCTGGAGGACCTCTCGTGTGTAAGGAAAAAGCAGCAGGCATCGTATCCTTTGGAGTTGGAAATGGTTCAGCTCCACGGGTCTTCACCAGAGTCTCAAGTTTCCTGTCCTGGATAAAGAAAACGGTGAAACGCAGCTAACTACAAGAAGCAAACTGGATCCCTTTCTGACTAGCCATGTGCCCTACATCTGAGTCCAGCATTGTTCTAGGACAGATGCCTGCAAGTGAATAAAAGAGCCTTTGCTGAGTGGAAAGACTGTTTCATGCCCATTCTTAGAGACCAACTCCGTGCCAGGAAAGGCCAGTGGCACACTCCTCTGCCACCCTGCCAGCTGACAGCTTCCTATTGTAGTTTGCATTCTCTATAGGGAAAGCAGAAAGTCTGCATTTGACTCAGGCATGTACTGTTTCCCTTCAGTGTTCTGAGAGTGTTATGTAATGCAAATCATCATTAGTAGCTACAGGATTTCCTAGAACTTCACCTAAGTAGCTGATATGTTCTCTAGAATAGGGCAAGAAATGAATAAATATGATTCCTTTTGCTTCTCTGTGATATTTTCCTGCAATATGAAGATTTGCATGCTTTATAAAGCTAACTTTCTTAACAAATGACAGCTTTTACTTTTTCATTAATTGTGTATTTTCATGCTACAACCTGATCTTATACGTACATGACGTAGCATGATTAAATCAAACTAATTAGCATATTCATCAACGTAGCATGATTAAATCAAGCTAATTAGCATATTCATCAACTCCAATATTTTTTATTTTTGAAGAGACAGCATAAATTTGTTTGATAGAAGTTTTCAAGTGCACAGTGGATTATGAGCTACCTGTTGTGCAGTTTGTCTCAAAATGAAACCTTGTGTTCTTTTATCAACACCTTCTGGTTGTAATCTGTGCAGCCTCCATTAACCACTATTTTCTCTCCTACAAGTTCCATTGTTTTAGAATTTATACACAAGTGAGCTCATGCATTAGTTTTCCTACTAGGCCTAGCTTATTTTGCTTACAAGCACGTCTCAGTTTGGACAGCATCACTATAAAGGATAGAATTTTATCATCTTGTTAATGTCTGGATAATGCTCTGGAGAGAGGGCTCAGAGGTTTAAAGCACTCGGTTGCTCTCACAGAGGACTCAGGTTTAATTTCCGGCATCCACACAGTGTCTCAGCACACAGACACAGACACACAGACACACAGACACACAGACACACGGGGGTGGGGAGAGAGAGGAGAGAGGAGAGAGGAGAGAGAGGGGAGGGGAGAACATACAAATATTTTCACACATACATTTTTAAACTTTGATGTTTAGATAGTGCTTTGTCTTCTTATGGGTCACATTGTCTCTATCCTCACATTCATGGATGGACATGGGTCCATCTTTAGCTGTTTGGAATAGTAAAACATGAAAGTACACATGTAGGGGACCTCAGAGTTGCCACAGAACACACTCAGACACCAAGATCTCAACACAAAGGAGATTTATTTACTCGAGAGGGAGAACAAAGGCAGCAGCAGGTGTCTCTGCAGAACTGGTTTTTAAGGAGAAAAAGGGAAGCCTCAGCCAGGATGTATTGGTAAGTCCTCATCGGACAGGTTAGCCCGTGTAGCCAAGAAATGAATTTTGATTGCTGACCTTGGTGTTTAATTCTCAGGAAGAAGTCAGCGGTAGCTTTAGGAATGCAGTCTAACAGTTAGCAAGGGAGGAGACAGGAGAGTGGGCAAAACCTGATGGTGCCATGTTTGCCAAGCTTGGTACTCTACAACACATTGACTCTAAATTCTTTGACTATTTACCCAGCAGTGGGATTATTAGATGATAGAACAGGTTAGTTTTATCAGAGACCTTTTATTCAGTTTTCCATGATGACAACGTAATTTAAATTTCTACCAAGAGTGTACAAAGGGGTTCTCCATATTCTCCTATGGCTATCTGGATAGTAGACAGCAAACACTTAGTTTGTAGTTATTGCTGGAGTTTGACATGGAGTTATGGAGGGATATAATTTGTGACATGGAAGGGGAGCATCTGATGTTGCTATTTCTCAAGAAGAAAAACTGGAATGCCGAGAAGTGTGAGAAGGAACACAGGAAAGCCTGCTGTCTTCCTCCACTTCTAGAGAACAGTTAGGGTGAACGATGTTCCTGTACCTCAGAGGTTTTTCTGAAGACAAATAACATTATCCTTCATGCAACCTTGAACATACTTGTCTGTGAGGTGGGCTGTAACCTCCTAGCCCTGTTATCCAAGGAGCTGAAATGAGCTTTGAAAATTGCATTTAGGGCTCACTGACTTGAAACCTGGGTTTCCCATTTCAGGTCTTCTGGCATTCACCAGGAGAGGCAAGTCAGCCAACTTCTCACAGTTATGACTAGTGTAATTGCTGTCCATTGCCCCAACACTAGACAGCAGTAGTCAGCGTTTCTTTAGGAGACCCGGAAAGTCCCCACTTCATTTAAAAAGCATTAAATGACCTCACTGACTATGTATGATATACTATATGGCCTACAGAAATAGCTCAGAGGTTAAGGGCACTGGCTACTCTTCCAGAAGTCCCAGGTTCAATCTGTAGTACCCACATGACAACTCATTATTATCTATAATGGAAACCTATGGGATGTGATATGATGCCTTCTGCTGTGCAGGCATGCATGCAAACAAAACACCTGTTACATAAAACGAGTAAATCTTAATATCACACGTTCCAAGTTCATTCATTTGCCTGCCAGTTTTTAACTTTATTTTTTTTCTTTAGAGATGAGTAATATTCTCATCTTATTTTCATTATCTATTAATATATTGATGGGAAACTAGGTTAATTACAATTATTTGCTATAGTGGGTAAAGCATTAAAAAGTGTGAAGGGGCAAATATTTCTATGCTAGGGTATTGATTTTTCTGGGTATACACAGGAATAAACAGCTGGGTTGTATGGCAGATATATTTTCAATATTTTGACAAATCTTCAAATTGACTTCTACCATGGCATTTCTTTAAGTGTTTCTCAGCCATTTGATACTCCTCTGTTGAGAATTCTCTGTTTAGTTCCAAGCCCCATTTCTCAATTGGGTTATTCGGTTTGGTGGTGTTTAATTTCTTGAGTTCTTTATATATTTTGGATATTAGACCTTTGTCAGATGTAGGGTTGGTGAAGATTTTTTCCCAGTCTGTAGGCTGTTGCTTTGTTCTCTTGACAGTGTCTCCTGCCTTACAGAAGCTTCTCAGTCTCATGAGGTCCCATTTATTAATGGTTGAAATTAAGGCCTGGGCCGTTGGTGTTCTGTTCAGGAAGTTGTCTCCTGTGCCAATATGTTCCAGGCTCTTCCCCACTTTTTCCTCTAAGTGACTTAGTGTCTCTGGTTTTATGTTGAGGTCTTTAATCCACTTGGATTTGAGTTTTGTGCAAGGTGACAAATATGGGTCCAGTTTCATTTTTTTCACATAGACCTCCAGTTAGACCAGCACCATTTGTTGAAGATGCTATCCTTTTTCCATTGAATGGATTTGGCTTCTTTGTCAAAAATCAAGTGACCATATGTGTGTGGATTCATCTCTGGGTCTTCAATTCGATTCCACTGATCAACCAGCCTGTTGCTGTGCCAGTACCATGCTGTTTTAATTACTATTGCTTTATAGTACAGTTTGAGATCAGGTATGGAGATTCCTCCGGAGCACCTTTTATTGTACAAGATTGTTTTAGCTATTCTGGGTTTTTTGTTTTTCCATATGAAGTTCAGAATTGAACTTTCAATGTCTTTAAAAAATTGTGTAGGTATTTTGATAGGGATTGCGTTGAATTTGTAGATTACTTTTGGTAGTATGGCCATTTTTACTATGTTAATTCTCCATGAGCAAGGAAGATCATTCCATCTTCTCAGGCCATCTTCAATCTCTTTCTTCAGAGTTTTGAAATTTTTTTCCAACAAGTCCTTCACTTGCTTAGTTAGGGTAACTCCTAGATATTTTATATTGCTTGTGGCTAATGTGAAGGGTGTAGTTTTCCTAATTTCTTCCTCTGCAAGCTTGTCATTTGTGTATAGAAAGGCTACAGACTTTTTTGAGTTAATTTTGTATCCAGCCAATTTGCTGAAGGTGTTTATCAGCTTTAGGAGTTCTCTGGTGGAATTTTGAGGGTCACTTATGTACACTATCATATCATCTGCAAATAGAGATAATTTGACTTCCTCATTTCCCATTTGGATCCCCTTGATCTCCTTTTGTTGTCTTATTGCTCTGGCTAGAACTTCGAGTACTGTATTGAAGAGTTATGGAGAGAGTGGGCAGCCTTGCCTTGTTCCCGATTTAGAGGAATTTCCTTGAGTATCTCAGCATTTACTTTGATTTTGGCTATTGGCTTGCTGTACATAGCCTTTATTATGTTGAGAAAAGTGCCTTGTATCCCCGATCTCTCTAAAACTTTAAACATGAATGGGTGTTGGATTTTATCAAATGCTTTCTCTGCATCTAAAGAGATGATCATGTGGTTTTTAATTTTCAGTTTGTTTATATGGTGCATTACATTGAAGGATTTCCGTATATTAAACCATCCCTGCATGCCTGGAATGAAGCCTACTTGGTCATGGTGAATGATATCTTTGATGTGTTCCTGTATTCGTTTTGCAAGTATTTTATTTAGTATTTTTGCATCTATGTTCATAAGAGAAATTGGTCTGAAATTCTCTTTCTTTGTTGAGTCTTTGTGAGGTTTAGGTATCAATGAGACTATGGCCTCATAGAATGAATTTGGTAATGTTCCATCCATTTCTATCTTTTGGAGTAGCTTGAAGAGTATCGGTATTAGCTCACCCTTGAAGGTCTGGTAGAATTCTGCACTGAAACCGTCTGGCCCTGGGCTTTTTTTGGTTGGGAGACTATTGATGATTGCTTCTATTTCTGTAGGGGAAATGGGACTATTTAGCTTGTTTATCTGCTCTTCATTCAACTTTGGCAAGTGAAATTGTTCAAGAAAATCATCCATTTTCCTTAGATTTTCAAATTTTGTGGCGTATATGCCTTCAAAGTAGGATCTTATGATTCTTTGAATTTCTTCAGTGTCCGTTGTTATGTCTTTCTTTTCATTTCTGATTTTGTTGATTTCAATACTGTCTCTCTGCCTTTTAGTTAGTTTGGCTAACAGTCTGTCTATCTTGTTGATTTTCTCAAAGAACCAGCTTTTGGTTTTGTTGATTCTTTGGACTGTTTTCTTAGTTCTAATTTGTTAATTTCAGCCCTGAGTTTGATTATTTGCAGACGTCTACTTCTCTTGGCTGTTTCTGCTTCTTTTTCTTCTAGGGCTTCCAGTTGTGTCGTTAAGATGCTTATGTGCAATGTTTCCAATTTCTTTTTAAAGGCACTTAGTGCTATGAATTTTCCTCTTAGCACTGCTTTCAATGAATCCCACAAATTTGGGTATGTTTTTTCTTCATTTTCATTGAATTTTAGAAACTCCTTGATTTCTTTCTTTATTTCCACTCTGACCCAGGTGTCATTTAGCAGAGAGTTGTTTAGTTACCACGTACGTGTAGGCTTTTTGTTATTTCTGTTGTTGTTGAATTGTAGCCTAAGAGCATGGTGATCTGATAGGATACAAGGTATTATTTCAATCCTCTTGTATCTATTGAGGCTTGCTTTGTGACCTACGATGTGTTCATCTTTGGAGAAGGTTCCATGGGGTACAGAGAAGAAGGTATATTCTTTCTTGTTTGGGTGAAAGGTTCTATAGATATCTGTTAGATCCATTTGACCCGTGGCATTGGTTAATGATGTTATTTCTCGGCTTAGTTTCTGTTTCAATGACTTATCATTCCGTGAGAGTGGGGTGTTGAAATCTCCCACTATTATTGAGTGGGGATCGATGTGTGGTTTAAGCTTTTTTAGCAGATCTTTTACAAATGTGGGTGCCCTTGTATTGGGAGCATAGATGTTCAGAATTGTGATGTCATCTTGGTTGACTTTACCTTTGATGAGTATGAAGTGTCCTTCCTCATCCCTTTTGATTAACTTTGGTTGAAAGTCTATTTTGTTTGATACTAAAAGGCTATGCCTGCTTGCTTCTTGTGACCATTTGCTTGGAATATTTTTTCCAACCTCTTACCCTGAGGTAATGCCTTTCATTATGGGTGAGATGTGTTTCTTGGATGCAGAAGAATGTTGGATCTTGTTTATGCACCCATTCAGTTAGTCTGTGTCTTTTTATTGGAGAATTGAGGCCATTGATGTTGAGAGATATTAATGACCAGTAACTGTTATGAGACCTAATTTTGATGTTTCCAGTCGAGCGTTTGTGTAGTTGTGTTTTTGCCATGGGATAGTTATCTATTTCCTGGGTAGTTTTGGTTGTAGCTTGACCCTTTGGGATGGAGTTTTCCTTCTAGTACCTTCTGTAAAGCTGGATTTGTGGATAGGTACTGTTTGAATTTGTTTTTGTCATGGAATATTTTGTTTTCTCCATCAATGGTTATTGATAATTTTGCTGGGTAAAGTAGTCTGGCCTGGCATCTGTGGTCTCTTAGGGTTTGCAGGATCTATGTCCAGGCCCTTCTGGCTTTTATGGTCTCTGCTGAGAAGTCGGGTGTAATTCTGATAGGTTTACCATTACATGTTATTTGGCCCTTTTTCCTTGCAGCTTTTAATATTTTTTCTTTGTTCTGCATGTTTTGTGTTTTGATTATTATGTGGCGGACAGTTTTTCTTTTCTGGTCAATTCTCCTTGGTGTTCTGTAGGCCTCTTGTATGTTTATAGGCATCTCTTTCTTTAGATTGGGGAAATTTTCTTCTATGATTTTGTTGAGAATAGTTTCTGGGCCTTGGAGTCTGATATCTTCTCTTTCTTCAATGCCTATTATCCTCAGATTTCTTCTTCATGGTGTCCTTAATCTCTTGGATGTTTTGTGTCAGGAGTTTTCCAGATTTGACATTTTCTTTAATGGTCGCTTCAAGATCTGTGATTGTATCTTCTAGACCTGAGATTCGTTCTTCCATCTCTTGGATTCTGTTAGAAAAGCTCACCACTGTGTTGCTCGCCTTCTTCTCTGAGGTCTCACGTTCTCATTTTTTTTTCTGTCTGTGTGTTTATCATTGAATCCATTCATTTTCAGATCTTGAACTGATTTTTTGATTTCTTTCATCTGATTTTTGTATATTCCTGAGTTTCTTCCATTGCCTCTTTATAGGTCTTCAGAGCTTGAACCGTTTTATTTATTTCTTTCATCTGGTTGTTTGCATTTTCCTGCAATTTTTCCAGTTCCGCACTATGTGCTTCTTTTATGTCTCTCACCTGTTTGTCTGCGTCTTCCTGCATTTGATTACAAATTTTATTTGTTTCTTCCATTATCATCCTCATTACTAAGGATTTGAGGTCATTTTCTTGTATTTCCGTTGTATTCTCAGGGCCTGAACCATCTGCCGAGCTCAGCTAGGGATTCTGGGCCCAAAATGCACACAGGGTCCAGCCAGAATTTTTGGGCTGGGACTACGCACCAAGCTCAGCTAGGGCCTTTTGGCCCAAAGTGCGTGCTGTGGTCAGTTATTGACTCAGGGCCCGAACTGTACACCAATCTCAGCCAGGAATTCTGGATTCAAACTGCACACTGTGTCCAACCAGAATCTTAGAGCTGGTGGAACCGAGCGCTCTGTCCAGCCTTCGTCACAGCAGGAGAGCTGCAGCTGTACTGAGTTAGCGCTGGTGTTGGAACTGAGCGCTCCACCCAGGCTGCGTCACAGCAAGAGAACTGCGGCTTCGCTGAGTTAGCGCCAATGGTGGAACCAAGTGCTCCGCCCAGACTGTGTCACTGTAGGGGAGCTGCCGCTGAGCTGAGGTGGTGCCTAGGGTGGAACTGAGAGCCAGGCCAAGCCTGCACCACAGCAGGAGAACTGTGGCTGCTCTGAGTTAGTGCTGGTGGTGGAACCAAGTGCTCTGCCCAGACTGTGTCACCACAGGGGAGCTGCTGCTGAGCCGAGGTGGCGCCTAGGATGGAACTGAGCGCTCGGCCAAGCCTGTGCCACAGCAGGAGAACTGCGGCTGCTCTGAGTTAGCGCCAATGGTGGAACCAAGTGCTCTGCCCAGACTGTGTCACTGCAGGGGAGCTGCCGCTGAGCTGAGGTGGTGCCTAGGGTGGAACTGAGCGCTCGGCCAAGCCTGCGCCACAGCAGGGGAGCTGTGGCCGAAGCTGAGTTAGTGCCTCGGGCAGTATTGCTTGCTGGGCTGGGCCAGTACCCGGGACTCTGGGGCCGAACTGTCCGCCGAGTCCAGTCTGGGTCCGAAGACTCCACACGACCCAAATCCTGCCCCGAGTCCCCTCTCCCGCAGCAATTCCCACCAGCCACCACACCAATCGCCTCCACCGGAAGGCTATGAGCTGCAAACCTCAGCCACCGCTGCTGGTGCTGCTGGTGCTGCTGCCTCTGCAACTGGCGCTCCGATCAGAGAAAATCCACGCTCCTCCTGTGTGCAGGGGCACGCAGGTCCTCCGCACCCTGGTCCCTCCGAACCGTGGAGCACTCCCGCTGCCATGATGTTCGGACCTTGGTGTTCCTGGCTCGGAAATCTGTGCAATTCCCTGAATTGTTCACTGGAGCCTCCAAACACGGTCCACACTGCTCGCCGCCATCTTGGATCCCCGAGATACTGGATACTTTTAAGAAAACTAGTTATTGGCCCTTACCTACCTCCCCCTTCCTTCCTTCCTTTCTTCCTTCCTCCCTCTCTCTCTCTCTCTCTCTTTTTCTTTCATATTGTCTATTCTGCTCACTTGTTCATTTTTTACTGGCAGTTTTATTTCCTAGGCATTTAGTTTCTGAAAGTCTTTGTAAGTTTTGGATAATAGTTTGTGATGACTAATCTTGGTTGTCAACTTGACTGCATTTGGAAGTAACCAAACCTAGCAGGTGGGCAAATCTGTGAGACATTTTCTTGATTATGTTTTTTGAGGTGGAAGATAGGCCTTAAATCTGGGCCACACCTTCTAGTAGAAGACATTAAAAAAGGAAATAGAAAGAGGCAGGTTTGCTTTTTACTGTTTGCCCTCATTGTTCTAGTAACTACATCTGCCCCGACCTGCAGGGTTCGACTAAAACTCCGGAGGGAGGTCACCTGTTGAGAAATGCAAGACACAAGGAAGGAGAGCAAGTCTGATTGATCAAGCTCTCAACTTTATTAGTCAGGCAGCAGCTTTTATAATTCAGAAGGCAGGGAAGCATATCGCTATAGCAACGAAGTTTCGGGTTTTTATCAAAACATAGGGAGTTCTAGGCAGGGTCATGACGTCCTGCTACGCAGGGTATCTTGCTTTGTCTTCATCTAGCTTTGGTCTAACTGTTGACTCACATCAGGGTCGCTCTACCCCTATCTGTCTTTAGCTTCTGACTCACATCAGGGTCGCTCTACCCCTATCTGTCTTTAGTTTCTGACTCACAACAGGGTCAGCTAGTTTCTGGTGAAAGGTAAGCTCTGGGAAAGACAGAGACTTAAAGATGCAGACTTGGACAAGATGGCTGAACATTGGTCATATGGCCTATCATCCCCAACATACATCCATCCTGTTGCTGAGGCATTCCTTCCTTGGTAAGAGAATCCACTTCTTCAGGATTCCATCACAGCTGAGACCAGCAGCTCTCTAGAAATCCCCAGGAGCTCCAGAAGCCGACTGGAGTAATTAAGACATCTGTCCTTGTGGACTGAACAACTGGATCCTTGGCTTCCAGTTAGGAGACAGCCACTACTGTCTGCCTTGCTGCACAAAAAACTTCATTTTCATGAGGTCCCACCTGTTGATACTTGGGTCAGTTCCTCTGTCTTTGGTGTTCTGTTTAAAAAATTCTTGCTTTTACATATATCTTGATGGATTTCTCTTGTGTTTTCTTCTAAAAGTTTTTATTTCTGAATTTAAACTAAGACCTTTGATCCATTTTGGAATGATTTTTATACAAATTGAAAGATAAGAATCTAATTTCCAAAATGAAAAAAAAATGACTGGGACAGTTTACTCCCTGAATGGTCATCCAACACTCTCTATAATGTTGGAGCATCATTTTTGGCCTTCTAGCCCAATATCTGTGACGGACATATTTGCGATGTAGGAACTATTGAGGACTTGCTTACCCTATCTTGGCAGAGTTCAGCCATTGATTCTCCCTGCGTCTAAGTTTGCCCATTTTTAGGCAGAATTCTGTCTGTGGCAGAAATGAGAACATTTTGCCCAGTGGCTTGTTTGCCACATTTGAAGCCAACTCCATAAGGAGGTTCTTTGATGTTGACCATCTTCTTTGAGGAAGGCTGAGTGTTGCCAGGAGCTAACTTGTCTTGTCAAAGAATCTTTAGAATAATCAAAACATCTTTAAATGCCATATTCTGTAGGTGTCTCAGGCTTTTTAAAAGATGTTATTTAACTATTTTACCTTATGTATCTATAGAATCATATCTATCTGTTAGATCTTGGATGTATATTCTTGTGATAAAATTAGACTAGTTTTTTTACTTGACCATGATTTGCATCAATATACAAAATTATACACCAATGAAGTAAAATAACCTTATTTGTGAGTAACAATTAAGGCCTTGAGTTCTATAATCTACATTTTTTGTATCTTGCCTCAATATTTCTATATGTCCACTTCCTTCTTTGCAGCTCCTATCTCCTTACCTATGACAGAAAGATAAAGAAAAAGAGAGATATCCCTGAGTCCAATCTGCACTTCCAGTTCACTCAGGTAATTAAGTTTTATTCCTTTTCAAGCCTCTGATGGAGTTGAAGACCAGATAGTTTAGTCTTACAATTAAACTTAGTTGGTTAGGGTTATGATGGTTTTAGATCAAGATAGATGTTTTAAGTTAATAGAGATGAGATATGATAGATACGGATGTACATTCAGAAATTTAGACCCAAAAAGATAGGGAAGATGCTTTCTTCAAGTGTGACAAATACAAATAGCCAAACACTATGAATGTAACATTTATATAATTCCTGATTGTCTCATGGCTCTTCCTGTTGTATGTAGTTCATTTTATTCATGTGTAATAATGGAAATGTATATGTTAAAATTAATAAAAACAAATTCATATAAACAAAAAACAAAACAAAACAAGAATCTAATTTCATTCTTCTGCAGGTAGATATCTAGTTTTTCCAGCACATTTATTGAAACTTTATTTTTAACCTTTTTTTTCAATCCTTGTCAACAGCAAAATGGATATTTCTTTGTCTCCTTTTTTTTTGACATAGGGTTTCTCTGTGTAGCCTTGAGTGTCCTGGACTCACCTTGTAGACCAGCCTGGCCTCGAACTCACAGCGATCCGCCTGCCTCTGCCTCCTGGGATTAAAGGCGGGCACCACCACTGCCCGACTCCTGCTTTGCCTCTTGATGTCCCAAACCTCTGCTCTATTCATTGGCCTTCTTGTCTGTTTCTGCACCAGCCACAGGAAGCCTTATCACTATGGATGTGTCGTACAAATTAGGGTGAGATATTGTCACATTTCCAGAAGTGTTCTTATTCCTCAGGACTGCTTTGATATTTGTGGTGTTTTGTTATTTTTCTAAACCTGTGAAATACGGCATGGGAGCTTGGATACACACTCCAGTCATTCTGTATATTAATTTTGGTAGTATAAATTTTTCACATGATTGGTTCTTTCTGTGCAGGAATAGAAAATAGTCTCCCTCCCTGTATCATGTTCTGTGATCTCCTCTTTAAAATCTTGAAACCTCAGAGAGAAGTAAACCACATGTTCTGTCTCTCATGTTGGATAGAGGTGAAAATACAGCATAATGTAAACAAATGCACATGTGAGTACTGTGTAATGTGAGGAAAGATAACAAGACAGATAAAAAAAAAAGACCAAAAGGAATGAGGAAGGAGCCCAGGTGATGGCCATGAAGTATGAAAGAGCATATTAAATTAATTGTTAATTTTCCTTTTATTTCCTTTTTAAGTTTTTATTGATTTTTTTGTGAATTTCATACCATGCATCACAATCCCACTCATCTTCCTGTTCCTTTGTCTCTGACCTCTGTCCTTGGAGCCCTTCCCCAAATAAATAAGATAGAATAAAAAAAAGTCTTGTCAAGGATGCTGTAGTGTGCCACAGTGTATCCCACAGTATACACTTGTCAAGGATGCTGTAGTGTGCCACAGTGTGTCCCACAGTACACACTTGTCAAGGATGCTGTAGTGTGCCACAGTGTGTCCCACAGTATACACTTGTCAAGGATGCTGTGGTGTGCCACAGTGTGTCCCACAGTATACACTTGTCAAGGATGCTGTAGTGTGCCACAGTGTGTCCCACAGTACACACTTTCATTTATACATCTTTACTTGCAAATATTCATTGTGATGAGTCGTTGGTCTGTCTCAAGGTTTCTGCTATACAGTCTATACTTTGTCCTCATGAGGACTCCTCTCAGATAACCTGTTGTTGCCCTGTGTCATGGAGATCCTGCAGCTTGAATCTGCAGGTCTGTGCCATTCACAAGCTCCAGCAGATCATAAATGGGTAGATGATAGTGTGGGCCAACTCAAAGCCCTGACTCTGGTCCTAGTAGGTAAGTAGCTGAGTTGGTCAGCCTGCCAGGTCTTCTGCACTCCACCACCAGGGGGAGCCCTTCAGCACTGCTCCTACTAGCTCACTCAATACTGCAGCCTGCAAAGGGAAGGGTCAGCTCTCCTGCTCTAATGTCCTTGAGGCCAGGGCCAGCTCATCTACGCCCTCGATACCCGGGCCAACTATACTGTGCTGCCCAGGTGAGTTGCAGGGTCTGCTTTCCAGAGTGCTACAGCCAGTTAGGGGTGGAGCTAGTTTCTGTGTCTCAAGACCTCAAGACCAGGTGGTGCCTGCCATAGGTGGTGAGAAGCAAGAGTAGAGAGGCCATCTTTCCCTTTCACATGCTACATCTTAACAGCTGAATGGCCAGGCTAGTTTTCTCTCATTCATGACCTCAGACCAGTTTGCCCATAAACCACTGTAATGGTCAAGTCTACCCTTCTTCCCTGGTGAGGTGCCAGACCATTCTTTTAAGTGATGCAGCCAGTGAGGAGCAGGGTCAGCTCTCCTGTACTCATGACCAGGACCAGTTATCCTGCCTGCTGTAGGCAGTGAGAGAGGAGAGGCAGATAGGGCATCTATTTCTCACCCAAGAAACCTCATGGCAGAGTAGGACAAGGGCCAGCTCTCCTAATCTTACAACATTGGGGCAGCTCTGTGGCTCTCTCCATCATGGTCAGCTCTACTATGCCACCCAAGCAAGGGGTAGAGCCACCAAGGCACAATGATTAAGGTGGCAGTCCAGACCAGGGGCATTGGTAAGGTCTCTAGTTATAACGCAGGCCTGAGACATCAACACAAACCTCAGAAGCCATAGGACCAAGGACCCAGACAACGGCACGTAAGTGAATAAAGGAGCCTTTGCTGAGTGGAAAGACTGTTCTATGTCCATTCTTAGGGACCAGCTCTGTGCCAGGAAGGCCAGTGGCACACTCCTCTGCCACCCTGCTGTGACAGCCCAGCTGACAGCTTCCTATTGTAGTTTGCATTCTCTATAGGGAAAGCAGAAAGTCTGCATTTGACTCAGGTGTGTACTGTTTCCCTTCAGTGTCCCGAGAGTGTTTTTTAATGGAAGTCATCATTAGGAGCTACAGGATTTCATACAATTTCACCTAAGTAGCTGATGTGTTCTCTGCAATAGGGCAGGAAATGAATAAATAGAATTCCTTTTGCTTCTCTGTGATATTTTCCCCCACCACCAAGATTTGCATGTTTTATAAAGCTAACTTCCTTATCAAATGACGGCTTTAAAGTTTTATGTTAATCGTGTATTTTCACGCTACAGCCTGATCTTGTATGTATATGACGTAGCATGATTAAATCAAGCTAATTAGCATATTCATCAACGTAGCATGATTAAATCAAGCTAATTAGCATATTCATCAAGTCCAATTTTGTACAAGGGCATAAATTTGTTTGATAGATGTTTTCAAATGCGTAATACATTACTATTTTTCTTTCTTTTTAAAAATTAATTTATTCACATCACATCTCAGTTGTGCACTATGCATTATTAACTATCTGTTGTGTAGATCTGAAAAAGTTTTTCATCCCTCTAATTGAAATTCTGTGCTCTTTTATTAACATCTTCTGGTTGTAATCTGTGCAGCCTCCAGTAACCACTATTTTCTCGCCTTCTACAAGTTCCATTGTTTTAGAATTTATACACAAGTGAGATCACACATTATTTTTCCCTTCTATTGCCTAGCTTATTTTGCTTAGGATCATGTCTCAGTTTCAACTGTACATTTTGAAGGATAGAATTTTATCATCGTTTTAATGCCTGCATAAATGAGCTGGAGAGACGGCTCAGTGCTTTAGAGTACTTTGGTTGCTCTCACAGAGGACTCAGGTTCAGTTCCCGGTATCCACACGATGTCTCACAACCATCCTAACTCCAAACTCCATGTAGGAGTGAAGGAAGAGAGAGAGCAAGAAAGAGGGGGGGAGAGAGAGAGAGAGAGAGAGAGAGAGAGAGAGAGAGAGAGGGAGAGAGAGAGAGAGAGAGAAACTTTATTGTTTGGATAGTGCTTTGTCTTCTGTGTGTGCCACATTATCTCTATCCTCACATTCATGGGTGGACATGGGTTCGTATTTAGCTGTTTGCAATAGTAAAAGATGAGGGTAGAGCTGTAGAGAGTTGGCACAGAACATACTCAGACACCAAGATCTCAGCACAAAGGAGAAAAAGGGGAAAAAAAGGTGTGTGTGTGTGTGTGTGTGTGTGTGTGTGTGTGTGTGTGTGTGTGTACCTCTAGACCAGACAAAGGCAGCAGCAGGTATATTTGCAGAACTCATCCACTTCACCACCCAGCAGACAAGAGTCAGGGCCTGCTCATCTGCAGCCCTCACATCAGGGACAGCTCTACTGAGAAGCCTAGGTGAGGCGCAGGGCCCACTCTCCTGAGCGCTGTAGCAGGTAAGGGGAAAGGATAGCTCTCCTGCTTTCAAGACCCCAAGGCAAGCTCTCCCACCTGCCACCTGTGCCAATGGCAAAAGGGAGAGGAGAGGATCTATTCCCTGACAAGACAAAAGGCAGGGCCCAGCTCTCCCATACCTACACCCTTGGGGCTGGCTGTGCTGCCTGGATGAGATCAGGGCCCTCTCTCCCAAGTTCTGCAGCAAGTGAGGGGCAGGGACAGCTCTCCTGTCTGCTGAAGGTGGCCAGAGACTGGGATGGGCATCTCTCCCTTGCCTATGTCACTACACAGTCAACAAGTCACAGCGTTCCCACCCTCACACCCTCAGGGCTGTCTCATATGTACCCCGGTCACCAGGGTCAGCTCTACTGGAATGCTCAGGCAAAGTGCAGGGCCTGCTCTCCTGATTGCTCCAGCTGCTGAAGGACAGGGATGGCTATCCTGTTATTCTCCTCTTTCCTATGGAGCTGATGGCCACCAGACCACCGAGGCAAGAGGAGCAGAAGACAAGACACAGGGCCTGGAAGGCCTTAAGCATGACAGAGATCAAGCACTCTGGGAACCACTTCAGGAGAGAATTCAACTTTACTCAGGGAGAACAAAGGCTATATACCCCCTGGGGAGTGGGGGGGATTCCAGGATGGGCATTCATAATTGGTTGGAACCGGGCACCTTAAGGATGCTTATTTTATATTTGCTGTGTGCTCCTATCATATGAATGAGAACAGAGCATCTAATTATCCTATAACAATAGGGAGGGAAGATCTAGCAGGGAGCTGTGTCAAAGGCCATATATCAAGTGTGGTTAGGGGCATGTATGTCTAAAGACACTCTCCAGATGGAGTCAGGCAGAGAGAGCTGGAGGCTCTTCTGGGTAGAAGGAGTCCTGCACCTAACACTGAGCTCATAATGGCTATCCAGATGAGGAGGACTGCAACCTCAAACAGCAGGGTTCTTCCAACATCGACTCCTCTGCCTTTTTTTTTTTTAATGGAGGAGTGTCACCATGAACTTTATGAAACTTATGGTCTATTTCAGAGGGACTTGGAGTCTGGTAAAGTCCCATGGCCTGCCTGGTAGTTATTCTAGCAATGATGGTAATCTGTCACCAGAGGAACTGTATGAGGCAAGGAGCAAGCACCAAAATAAAACACAACACAGTTAGAAGGCTAATAAGGGGTAGAAACTAGGAAAACAAGGGGTTCTGAAACTATCTAATTGCTCAGTGAGTTAAAACCTCCATAGTGAGTATGTACAAAGGGTTTTGAGGATATTAACATTGATTTAAAAAAACATTTGATACATTTACATAAAAATTACACTCCTTCCCCAGGATCATGTAAATCCCCATGATCAGCAGTTATTAAGTTAAGTGTTGTTTTCTTCTGTAGCATAACCCCAGCAAGAGAGTTCACCTATCATTGGAGAAACTCAGGGAAAAACTACAGGACATCTGTAGATGTCATCGTCTGCTTGAGCTTGTTTCAGAAGTCTCCAGTCAAGTGTGTCTGGATGGTGGCAGCTGTTGTGGTCCAGGCAGACCCAAGGGGGATGGCAGGTCCGGGAGGGACAGTTCGATTGACAGTGTGCCAGTGGTCAATGGGTTTAGGCCTAGGAGAGAGTTAGAGGGGTAGGGTGGGCATTTGATTGAGAAGGGGAATATCTGGCAATGTAAAACTGGTGAAAATGTTGGTGGCCCTGCAGTACAGAAGGGTGGTATTAATCAATACTGCAGTCAGCAAAGGTCTATTGCTAGATGTGCAGAGAAACAGGTGTCAGGATGGGTACTGAAAGGAAGTCAGCAATGTGTTGAATGTTACCATTCTCCAGTGACATCATGCTCAAAGAATGTGTGGGGACGGCAGAAAGCAGGGGGCAGGTGGTAGAGGAATCTCAATCCTGGCGCAGCATCCTTTATCATTTTCCCACCTGTTTGAAATAGTGGAGGAATTAAAGGTCATGTTAATTATGTGACCTGTATAAAAGATTCTCTGTATGTCTTGGTCTTTTTGAAAGTGACTGCATAAGTTATGGAAGCATTAGAGATCAAGTCCCTGAGGTTAATCCTGCTTTCATGAAGGGATTACATCAGTTTGGAGATTGTTGACTAGGAGGATGCTCTTGATCTCATTTGTTTTTCCTGTGAAATGATATTATGATGAGTTTGCACCGACTCAGCTTCTGGTACAAGCTGTGGGGAGATGCTGAGGCATTGGTGCTAAGAACAGCCGTCAAGTGGCAGAGGAGAAGGCTTGACACGTGATTTCATTTATCAAAATTAGGAGGTTTGAAGGTGGCTGAGTCAGTTCTTGGGCAATTTCCTTTCCTGTTTCTAGTCTCTCCATATTGAAAACATTTTGAATTAAGCTGTGTTGTAGCTGTAAAGGCTTTGGCCGGGGAGGAGGCCTGGTAAGAGGCAGTCCCAATATCATAGGTATAAACCATTTGTCATAATATTCATGTTTTAGTCCCTGGCATGTTTGCCTGTGCTCTGGGGTCATTCTTTCCCAGATAACATTGTTTAGGAGCCCTGCTTTTGCAGCATGGTCTGCTATCTTTTGTCTAAAGTGGCTTGTATCTTTAGTATAAAGTATTGTATGTTCTCAGTTGGTTTTTTTTTTAAAAGAGAGGCAGTAGAGAGACCTCTCCAGGACCTGTGGAGTTAGGTGGTCCAAGGCCTGGAGTGCACTTGAATGAATTTGGGCCAGGCAGACGGCAGGGAGTAAAGCCTGCTAAATTCCTGTGGAGAAATTATCTTGGCCAAACAGTTGTTCATAATTCCACTTTATTAATTGTTGTGTGTGTGTGTGTTCATGTGTGTGCAAGGTGTGCGTGTGCGTGCATGTGTGTGTGCATGTGTGTGTGCATGTGTGTGTGTGCGCGTGTGTGTGCGCGTGTGTGTGCACATGTGTGTGTGCGTGCGCATGTGTGTGTGCATGTGTGTGTGTGCGCATGTGTGTGTGCATGTGTGTGTGCGTGTGTGTGTGTGTGCATGTGTGTGTGTGTGTGTGTGTGCATGTGTGTGTGTGTGTGTGTGTCCTTGCTGTAGTCCTACCTGTTGCTTACATATTTTGTTTTCTCCGTCCTGCATTTGGCATTCATCCCTAAACAGGGCCTCCCGTTGTATAAACAGAGAGCTGGGGAGAGGAGACCCACATAAATATTTCCAGTCTTGAGGAGCTAAAGAGTTTGCATTGAAAATTTGTAAAATAGATTTGGTCCTAGGATATGAATTCTGTCCTCTCCCAACAGCTTGGTGTAACTTTTTAAATTCTGCTGTCTGAAGAGAGTACCAGGCCAGTGGGTATTGTCTTGTTTAAACATAAATTAACAGGAAAAATTTCCATGAGTGGGTGTGTCAAGGTTCCTGGAAATTAGGACCTAGGTGGCTGGGGATAGCTACTTCCAGGCTGCGGATAACTATTCTTAGTCAGCGAATCTCCGAGCCTCTGAGTCTCCATGGTTAGAATGTTGTTTTGTGGCTGTGGGTGGAGGAGGTTCTTCAGGTGGACATGGGGGAGGTGGGGGGAGGGCTTATCTGAGTCTCCTTTTAAGGGTCTTCACCCTCTGCATCCAATGAGGAGTTAGAGTCTTTGTTCTCTGTGGCCAGTGAGGGCTCATAACAGGTGGGAGAAGGGAAGGAGGGAGGGAGGGAGGGAGGGAAGTGGTGGTGTGGAATGAAATCAGGTGCTTTATTCAAGAGCATTGCGTTTAAAAAGACAGCTGGGTCATCTACTGGGCAATTTTTGGGGTCTTCTTCTTCATTTGAGACCTGTCCTTTGGTTTTTTTGGGGGGTCTTTCCCTCTGATGGGTCATTCTGAGCTTTGGGGTGGTTTTTGTTACTCATTGTCTCATAGCAGCTATTACTGGGAGAAAGGAGGGAGGCAAATTGTAGCCTCCCTTGGACATTCTCTTATGAGCTAGGTAAGCCACTCAGGTCCAAAGACTGAGATATCTGCTGATAGGACCCAAGGTACGAATTGAAGCATCTCACCACAGGATTCTAAGCTTTCTTTTTGGGTGATTTTAAGTCATCTAGACTTAGTTAAGCTCTGAGGGAGTGAATTTGGAGATCCCTTTGATGTGATGTCCAGTTTCCTGTGGTTAGAAAGGAAGGAAAGTGCTTGATAGAGACTTGAGTCTCCCTCCAGAAAGTTGAACTTTTCCAGGAGCAATCAGCTTGGGGGAGTGAGTAAGCCCCAGGGAGCACAAGCTTGTAAAGAAAGTGACAAGTCCTCAGGATGGGAAGTCCAGGCAGAGTTTCACTACCCATTGCCTGGAGGGGGCGTGCAGGGGTCTACCAGGCGCTTAGCAGAGCCTGGAGCCTGAATTCTTTATCCACTCATCTTGGTACCCATTGCTCTCTACAGCGGGGAGCCTCCAGACTTCTAAAGTACAGTCTGGAGCCTGACTATCCTTCATATAAGGGGTTGCTTACCTTTCCTGGTATAGCCTTGAGCCCCACACCAGGCACCAGCTGTGGTTCTCTTCCTCCCTTGGGAGCTGATGGCCACCAGCACACCTAAGCAAGGGGAGCAAAAGATGAGACACAGGGCTTGGAAGACCATAAGTGTGACAGAGATAAGACACTCTGAGATACACTTCAGGACACAGTTCAACTTTACTCAGGGAGAACAAAAGTTATATAACCCTTGGGGAGTGTGTGTGGGGCTTCCAGGACAGCTGTTCATAAGTGGTTGAAGCCAGGCACTTTTAGCATGCTTATTTTACATTTGGCAGCACGCTCCTATCATATGAATGGAACACAGTATCCAATTATCCTATAGGCACAGGAAAGGAAGAGCCAGCAGGGAGCTGTGCCAAGGGCCATATATCAAAGGTGGTTAGGGACATTTATGTCTAAAAACACTCTGCAGATGGAGTCAGGCACAGAGCCAGAGGCCCTGCTGGGTAGAGGGAGTCCTGCACCTATCACTGAGCTCAGAATGGCTACCTGGACTGTGAGGGCTGCAGCCTCAAGCAGCAGGATTCTTCCAACAGTCTCCCACCTGCTACAAGTGTTGAAGGGGAAGGGAGAGGGAAGGTATCTGTCACCCATGCCGCCACAAGGAAACAAGTGGTAGGGTCAGTCCTTTCATGCCCATGTCATTGAGGCAAGCTCACCCACAACTCTTGGAATGTATGGGGCTCCATTCCTGGGAGTACTACAGCTCAGCAGCATGAGGGTAAGGCCAGCTCTCTTGATGTCATGCCTCCAGGGCCAGCTCTCTCATGATACCCAGGTGAGGGGTAGGGACAGGTCTGCACAGCCTTCAGACATCAGTTTGCCCTCAGAAGGCAGCCTAGACCAGGAACATCCACCTGGTCATTGGTGATAACAGGTGCTATGGTGCTGCAGGGCTATGGACCCAGATGTGGCGCCTGATGGCAGCACAGGTCTGGACTGCATCACGGTCGCAGGTGGTACTACAAGAAGCTGTTCCTCACTACCCTTGGCTCTCCAGCTCTGCCTCTCTTTGTTGTGCTCACATTCTGTTTCTCTTTCTCTTCCATTTCTCTGCCGCTTACTTTCTCTTCTTAGTGGCACCTGGAGTGTCTGAGTGTTGTCTCAGGAGTGGTCTCAGATGTGCTATACCCTGCTCGCTCCTGTGCTCGTACATTACAGGACAGGGCAGGGGTCATCTGTAGCATGATATCCACCTCCCCGCCAGGCCTGCACTGTGATGGACTGGTGTTCTTCTTAGACTAGCTCCCTGTCTGGTTCCCCTGGTGCCAGGCTGGTGGTTGTTTCAGGGTTGGTTTTTTTTGGTTTTGGTTTTTTGTTGTTGTTGTTTTTCAGAGAGTGTTAGTCTAATCATTCAGATGTTCACAGGTCAGAATGCTGAGCGGAGACATAGCCTCTCTCTTTGCCGCCATCTGCTGTAGCACATGTGACACAGCAGCCGCCTCTGCAAAGCCTCTAGGGTTACATAGGGGATTTATTTTATTTTATTTTATATTGGGTGTACATTTGAGATTTCCAGACCTGTGGTTCTGGTAGTTGGGAGGGGGAATCCGAACACAACAGGAAAAGTGAGAGGGCCAAGGAAAGGGGAAGAGGTCCCACCCTCAGAAGTAGGCAGGTGGGAAAATTTAGGCTGCTGCTTGACAGGAGTTCTTACTTGGAGTCTATTTGGCTTTTGAGAGGTGGATTTAAATCAATTCCCTGAAGCTTTTAAGTTTTTAAAGATTTTAAGCGTATAAAAAGAGATACAATTTTATCCTTGTAATCTTTACTGAAACCCATGTTGTAGAAAGAGCAGAATATTTATGTCTTTGAGTTATGGTAAAAGTTTGGGATCCCAAACAATAGCATAAAGAGAGGGAAAGAAGTCTGAAAATCTTAAATCATTTTCTCAGACCCATAATTCACTTTAAAAAATCCTTACAATTTACTTAAATTCTCACATCCTCAGTCATTAAAACATTTTCTTAGATTTTTTTTTTTTTTTTTTTTTACAGACTCTCACAACTTAGCTTGTATATTCTCGGTCTTTAAAACTTCCATTAGAACTCTTTTTTAGACTACATAACCTCAAACCTTTATAACTCAGCGAATAGGAAAGCTAGGAGGTCATATAGTAGCGGTGAGGTTGGTTTGCAGGTTTGGGTTATGTTCTGTAAAAAACAAAGTCGTATCTTCGGGGAGTCAGGTGGGTTTGAATAAATAATAAAAAGCATTTATAGGTTAGAGTAAAATATTTGATAAAAGTAGCAGACAATGTCCTGTGTTGAAGGAGGGCCAGGTATGTTGTTTTCTCAGTTAAGTAGTAGCGTCATGTGGAGAGCCATAAGAGATAAAGGAGCAGGTTGAAGGCTGCCATGTTGGTACAGTCATTGCCTTTACTGACAATGGACGGTGGTTCTGCCTGATGTGCCTTGGAATGAACCAAGCCATTTTGAGAAAGTAAAAGAGAGGCCCTGAGAAGGTCATGGATATATGAAGAGTTAATAATTGAGTTTTCTTTCGTGTTTAGAAGCCCTTGCTCCTCCCAGATGCTGGAGAGTGTTAGCAAGATAAGAAAAACATAAATGGAGTAGGCAGACGCTGTTAGTGATGTAATTTTGGCAATTTGGAAGGCTCTGGTGAGGGCTATTAATTCTGCCTGTTGGTGGGTAGTATGTGGGTGTAAGGAGACCTCCTCAATGATGGCAGCATCTGGGGCCATCCTGCAACCTGGTGGCTATCAGAGAGGAAGAAATGCCATTTGTATACAAAGTGTAGGCAGAAGTCACTAGATGACCCTCTTGTGTGGAAGATGGGTTGGGGGGAGGTCTTCTAGAGTCTCTGACAGGAGTGAAGCAGGTCTGGGGGTGTTGGAGTAAAGGGATAAACATGGAGGGGTTGAGGGGATGTGAGGTAAGAAACAAGAGTGGTAAGGTTTTTTTTTTAATAAGAGAAGTTTTGGGGGATAGCATCCAAGATGGTGGAAGTGATTGGAGTCCTTCACAAATTGGACTTGAAAGAGTGAGTGGTAGATTGTCAGGGGGATCTTAGTGTTAATTTGTTAGATTTAGAGATGAGCAGAGAGGCTGTAACAACAGTACTTTAACAGGGAGGCCAGCCTGGGATGGTGTTGCCTAGGCTCTGGAGAGATAAGTGACAGGAGCAAAGTAGGACCTAGAAAGTGTTGCAAGACCTCCTCAAAGGCATAACCTTGTTTTTGTAAGTCTAAAAGTAGAAAGATCTGCATATCTGGGAGGTTGAAGGTCAGAGTTCAAAGGAGAGCATTTTTTTAATTTAAAGAGTTGTTTCATCTAAGGGGAGGTCCCCCTCAGTCACAGTCATAGGGGAGGGGAATAGGGTGAAAGTGGGAGGGAGGGAGGGGGGGAGGGAGGGTACAAGAGTTGGGATAACAGTTGAGATGTAATATGAATATAATCAATAAAAAGAAAACAAAAACCAAAAGAAAAAAAAAAGTTGTTTGACAGAGAGATTCAAGATGGCAGCGCCGATCATGCACTGTGTCCGACTGGTGAAGGGTTGGGAGCTACAGAGTGCCGCAACATGGGTGCACTGTGAGAGAGGAGTCCACACTGTGTGGTGCACAGGAGGGTCTGGCCCGGGGCCATCCAGTTGGTCCATGGAGGAATCTCTGCGGGTGTGTGCCCAGTCCCCAGAGTCTGGATGCACGCCCGTCTACAAGCTATTCTATCCTCTATCTACATCTCGGACTCAGTCTGGACTGAACTGTGGCCTATAGGGCACCAGAGTCTGGGTCTGCTAGCCCAGAGGAGACCCCAGGGTGTGGAGGACCAGTGAATCTGACCTCGGAATATCACCGAGCCAATACACGGAAGGCTCCAGTGTTCAGGAGGGCCCAGGCACACTTGCCAAAGCCATATACTGGCTAGCTCACTGCATGCCTTCTCCGTCTTAGATTGAACTGTGGGCTGCAGGGTACCAACATGTGGTGTGAAGCATGGGAAAGATCTGACCTCAGGTCACCTGCCTAATCCATGGAGAGTTCACAGGTCCAAGAAGGTGCAGGCACAGGCCAGGAGCAGGAGTGACTCCCAAAACTTAGCCGCATGTGGGGAAGCAAGGAGCACCCTTGCTCTCTGTCTCGATCCAAACAGTGGACCATAAGTCTCTGGGTCTTCTAGCCCAGAGGAGACACCAGAATATGGAACACGGGTAGATCTGACCTCAGGTCACCCAGCCAATCCAGAGAGAGTGCGCAGGCACAGGCTCCAAAGCTTAGCTAGCCACAGCATGTCAGCAAGCAGCACCCTGCTCTGTGCATCAAAAGGAACTGTAGAGCAGAAGGCGCCAGTGTCTGGGTCTTTTAGCCCAGAGGAGACCACACGGTGTAGAGCACAATTGAATCTGATGTCAGGCCACCCAACCAATACACGGAAATTTCCTAGATCTGAACTGAGTATACCCGCCTGATCCATGGGAGAGTTTCCTGATTCCTTGCAGCTGAAAACAATTTTTGTGAAGAGTGATGTTGCCTTGCTTTTATATATGGCATGAGAATTTGAAAACAATTTCATGATTTCCAGAAATATTGTAACTACTTTGGTATTTTCATAAATCCACTTTTAGTCACCATATATATGGTACCAGCTGGTTGTCAAATGGAATGCATAGAACTGCAATTCTTCATTCAAATTAAAAATATCTTTTGATCGTGTCCATTCATGACCTTTATGGGGCTTTTATAGGTCCTTCTCTGAAATGGTGCTCACAATTTACAGTCACACTGCATTCACACCACTGCTATTTCACAGCAGCTACATGTGTGAGCAACCAATTTCAAGAACTGAGCACACAGGACTGGAGAGATGGTTCAGAGGACTTAACAGGAAGGGTTGTTCTTCAGAGGACCCAAGTTCAATTCTGAGCAGCCATGTTGATTACCTTATATCCACTTGTTATTTCAGATCCTCTGGTTTCCAAGGGCCCCTGTACTCAAGTATACATACTCCAGCACCTGCACTCATGTGCACACACGCAAACTCAGGTATGTACGCTCAATAAAACATTAAAATCTTTTAGCTCTATGTCCTCTAGAATTGACAAGAAAACCATACCCAGGAAACCTCAAAAATGTGGCTGCTAAAACGAGACCTGAGCGATGACAACAACCAGGTGATCTTCCAAAGAGGATGGGGAAATAGGAAGTGGCCCCATCGCTTGATGAGGAGCAAGAAGCAATCAAAAGCTTCTGGGAGGGAGAATCAGCCTTTCCTTAATGGTCATCCAAACCCAAGTTGTCAGACCTGGTAGAAATATGTGTTCAAGAAATATTAAGGTGACGTAGTAACTTGGATTCATATATTTACTCTCTTGTATGTGTGTGGGCAAGAATAATAATTAAAGAATAAGAGGCCATGAATCTGAAGGGGATTGAGAGACATGGAAGGAATGAGAGCAAAAGTGGGGAAAAATATACCTTAATTTAAAGTGTTAAGCACACTAACAGGAAAGCAAAGCCAGAATACGTGAGCAGCACCTTAGGAATTCCCTGAGATCAGACCTATGTCCATGCAGCGAGGGAGTGAAACAATCATTTCTCAAAAGCAATATTGGATATCCATGCAGATTCCTGTTGTCCTCCTCTCCTTTATGGCAAAAGCATAAAGTAAATGTTATGACTTAAATGTTTTCGATTTATTTATTAGACATGACCAACATGGAGCTTGTTTCCTGGTTTTAAAAGATTATCCCCAAATATACACCCACATAATTAAGATTATTTTATTCTATAAGGGTGTTATAGCTTATCTCTGTGTGCAGATATCATGTCATTTATATACAGTCCCTTTTCAGGGGGAAATTAGCAACTTTCCTTATAGCTTGTGTAAGACATGTGTAGTCCAAACGTTATCCCTTCAATGTGGCACAGAAAAGGCAAAAGATTACATACATGTGGACTACATGATTAATTTTAAATCCAAGTAATATCAAGACTGTAGTTTACAACTAAGATAAGAAACCCTCCAGTGGTATATAATGAAGAAAAATTTAAAAATCTGAAAAACATAAAGTAGTGATTGAAAAGCAGGAACTGAGTAGGCATGTAGTTTACCTGGATATGCACCCCCACCAACACCTGTCCTCAGGGCAAGGCCACCCTGTCTCACCCACAGCTGACCTCACACAGCTCTCAGCATCTTGTGCTCTAAGCTCAGACTCTCAGCTCCCTCCAGTCAATTTCATCCTTCCAGGGCCTGCATCCCTATCTCTCTCTCTCCTGACCTAGATCATTAAACCATCATTCAGTATTTTAACAAGATCCTGTTTGTCTATAGAAAATGCTAGGCAGATCTGTAGACAACACCCTGAAGTCCTCAGTGGGAAGCCAATGCTGAGCTTACTGACCACTAAATTCAATCTTGGAGCTCTTGCCCCAGACATAAATGACAGTAGCTAATAAGCAAGTACCTACACCTGTCATTTGTGATTCGTTATTATACTTAACTACATATGATGGTAACATGTGATCCTTGGATACAGGGCAAACACTTGCCTTGAGATTTATCTGTAACTTCCTAGCAGTTTCAGAAAAGTCGGAGTGAGATATGATTAATTCATCAGACTATTCAAACAGATTGTTCCGTAGTATGATCAGTTGTTCCAAATGTTAGTGAGATGATGAACTGCAGTACTGCCTAGCCAGTGGTATCAAGACTCTAAGTACTGTGGTATAGTAGAGCTATAATTGTTGTTAGGATAAATTGGTTGTCAGTATTATTTAAAAAAGAAAGTTTTTTTGAGACAGGTTCTCTCTGTGTTAGTCTTGGTTGTCCCAGACTCCCTTTGTAGACCAGGCTGGCCTTGAACTCACAGCGACCTGCCTCTGCCTCCCGAGTGCTGGGATTAAAGGCTTGCACCAAAAAACAAAACAAAACAAAACAAAACAAAAACAAAACCCAACCAAACCAACCAACCACCACCAACAACAACAAAAAAGAAGATAGAAGAAGAAGAAGAAGAAGAAGAAGAAGAAGAAGAAGAAGAAGAAGAAGAAGAAGAAGAAGAAAGGAAGGAAGAAAAAAAAAAAAAAGAAACCCAAGTAGATCTTACCATAATGTAAAAGGATTTAATAGTTAGAAAAAGACACATTTTTGTCCCAATGCAGCCGCAGTAGACTTCCTGGGTGCTCAGGACTATTCAACCACAGTGTCTACACTCTACTTTCTTGCTAGCTTAGCTGATAATAGATAAATGTGGTGACAACGTCATGTTTACCCAAATCAGAAAACTTCCTTACATGATGTGACACAGATCAGAAGCAGAGCTGCATAGGTTTAAAAGCCCGTGAGGCCACTGAGCACACACCTGCTTCATCCCCTTCCCAGGGCTGTGTCTACTCTGCCCTCCTCCAACCTGAACAGCCTTCCTGGGAAGATGGCACCAGCGCTGATTCTCCTGGCTTTTCTTCTGTCCCTTGGAGCTCAAGCAGGTAAGTGAACAGCCCTGTTGCAGAGGTGCCATCACATGACACGACTGCTGTCCTTCTGCCCAGCAGGAGTCAGGAATGGTTCTGACAGTGCACACAGGAGCTTTGTGAACCTCAGGTCCCTACCAAAGCCAGACTTTGAAATTTGACACTGGCTAGATTCTAACAAGGTCTGAGGAAGGGAGGTGTTTTCAGAAAGCTTAATAGAGACTGGCTTCTTCCAGCTTTTCTTCATCACGTGGAGACTAGATCATCCTTAGAAAAGAGTTGTTGCAGAGATGCAAAGATAGAAAATGTACATCATTAACTTTCTTGAGCTCAGGTTAATGGCAACTTTAATGACCAGCATGCAACGAGTGAGGCCACCAGGTCAAGAATACTAACAATCTTCACTAACCTCCACCATTAGCCTGCTGAAAATCATGCCCAGGGTGACAAGATGCCTGCACTGCACACGCCACTAACTGTTCTGTCTTGTGCTAGCTGGCCTCTTCACTCTTTTCTGCAGCTCACCAACTTTTTCATCTTTGCTAGCACACTGAATGTCCCCCAGGCTCTGAATCCCACCAGCATTGCATCACCTATGCTCCAGCTAAATAGAAGTCATCATTCATTCTTGCAGCCAAAAGCATTTGCTGAGAGCCTAAGATGTGTTGGGCACCAGAATAGGAGAACATCATAAAATGTACATCCGTAGTGCTTGGGGGTAAAAGGCGTAGAAATGACACCAATCTCCATGTTAGAGAGGTTAGTGTGACTCACTAACAAAGAAAGGACCAAGGCGAGCCAAACAGGATCCCCTTGGCTTCTAGCATCATGAAAACAGAGATTATTCCTCCATGCCCTTGTAAAACTGAGCCTGGTGGACAAGGGCTACCCGAGCCTTCTCAGAGCAGGGTCTGAGGCTTAAGATTCACCAAAGATTATTCTATGTGCAAGGACTCCTGTCTGCAACCATCTTAGGGGACTGCCAGTCCCACCCTCTATCATCCTCCTTTATAGATATTATCTCCTGATCTCATCTGTTGCAAGAGACTCCAGATTCTATCCTTTTCTTTCAGAGGAGATCATTGGGGGCCGTGAGGCCAGGCCCCACTCCCGCCCCTACATGGCGTTTATTGAGTCTGAGGATATTGATGGAAATAGGAGTTGCTGCAGCGGCTTCCTGATTCGATACAACTTCGTGCTGACAGCTGCTCACTGCAGGGGAAGGTGAGGAGAAGCAGCTCGCCCACAGTTTCTGAGACCCCCACACAGGAGCTTCTTCCTTTACTGTGGCTGCTCCTCTGCTAGCTCACTAGAAGGCAGGACTGTGAAAATAGAAGTCTGATATATATGACATCAGAGGGTGAGAGGGCAGAGCCAGCTGAAATCAACTGCATTGGCCCAATTACAGCAGTGGTTGAGTTTGAATGTTCACCTTAAGTCTCAAAGCAAGTTTTGGAATACTGCCTAGAGGCAAGAGCGAGCCTCCAGGACTCTAAGGGCCCTGAGAAACAGAGAGCAGTTGGTCACATATCGAGGCACTCTTGTGTCCTCAAGTTCCCTCAGCTAGAGCCCCATCCTGTCTTTCACAGCTCCTGGACTACATCCTTCCTGACTGCACATCTCTCAAGTTCTTTCTGTCTCTGCACAGCTCACAGAAAGTCACCTGGGGGGCCCACAATATTAAGATACAGCTTGTCTACCCTGCCTGGATGCATCCTCTCTGACTACACATCTCTCATGTCCACTCTACTCTCTGCACAGATCAGTGACAGTCACCCTGGGGGCCCACAACATCACGGCACAGGAGCAGACCCAGCAGATCATCCGTGTGACAAGAGCCATTCCCCACCCAGACTATAATCCTAAGGAAGACTCCAATGACATCATGCTGTTAAAGGTGAGACCTGCCTTCCTTCCCACCCACACACCTCCACTCCCCCTCACCCCCACCCCACCCCTGCTGCCTGTGTTCTTCCTGGTGCAGTTCTTCCCCTCCAGCTCTGATCCTGCTTCTTCCCTCCCTTCCATACTGGCCTTTGTGTGGCCCAGGGCAGCAGGATCCTGGCTGAGCTGGTCTCTTCTGTCTCTTCCCCATCAGCTGGAGAGAAGGGCCAGGAGGACTAGAGCTGTGAGGCTCATCAAGCTGCCCACACACAATGTCCATGTGACAACTGGGGATGTGTGCCATGTGGCTGGTTGGGGGTCAAAATCCTTTAAGAGCTTTTCCATAACTGACCTCCTTCAAGAGGCTGAGCTGGTCATCGCGAAGGACGAGGAATGCAAAAAATGTTTCCGTCACTATTCCAACACCACACAGATATGTGCTGGAGACCCCAAAAAAGAACAGCTTGCTTTCAAGGTGAGGTACAAGCATTTAACAGACAAGCCACAGAGAGAGAGAGAGGAACCTGAGAGAGGCCTGCCAGTGAGACTGGCCAGACCCTCAAGCCTCAGAGCAGAGAAGGCACAGCCCAAGAGTGCACTTATTAGTCCCTTGTGTGGAGGTAGCAAGAGTGGGAGGTGGGGAAACTTCAGTCATCCCCAAAATGCATCAATTATGCCAGAGAATACCTGAGGACTTCAGGGGAAGCCTTGGACTGAGCTGGTAGGAAAAGGCAGGCTTCCCTGAAGCTCTGGCCCTGAGGGAAGTTGGAAAGCCTGTCCTGGTCCTGATCTGTTAGCTTTGCCAGGAGGAGGGAGAGAGGGCAGAGACAGAGGGAACCAGACTCAGTTCTTTTTTTCTCTACCCACAGGGTGACTCTGGGGGACCCCTGGTGTGTGACAACAGAGCTCTTGGGGTTGTATCCTATGCAAAATCCAAGAAGATCTCTCCAGTAGTGTTTACTAAGGTTGCACACTTCCTGCCCTGGATAAACAGAAACACGAATCTCTCCTAACGGGTGTTAAACCATATGTGCCTGACCATCTTGTCTGTGTTCAGACAAGAACTGTATGCAGTGAACAGCAAAGGCTGAAACTTCATAATAAATGACCCCCTAAGTGCATATACCTGAAGTTTGTTGTTGGTTGAGCCACTTTAATTTTTGTGCCCCTTGCTGGTCCAGGCAGCCATGTCCTGTCAGTTCTGAGCTTTGCTTCCTCCTCCTTCCCCAGCCCCTCCCCTCACTGGAACTTCAGGCTATAAAATTCCCACATATTTATCACCCATACATGGTGAGAGTAGAGGATTGTTTCTTTTTTTTTAAATTTTTGATATAGGATCTCACTGGATATGTATGGCTGGCCTGGAATTTACTATGGAAACCATCCTGGACTTAAACTCACAGAGATCTGCCCCTTTCTCCTTTGCCAGTGCTGGGATTAACGTTGTCTGCCAGGACATCCAACCATACACATATTTTAATTCTCAACTCTCCAAGGCTGGCTTTCTTACAATACAGCCATTAGGAGACTACAGCACTGCAGAGGTGCCATACACTCAGTCACTCTTATTCATACTGGAAATGAATCTTCCTAGGCCTAGGACATTCCTGTCATCTCTAACCGACTGTCATCAGCACCCAACATTTAGAAGAGAGCCGAACAAGGCTTTGAGGCAAAGGATGAGTCCTCTGTGGAAATTCAGTAGGCTGTGGGCAGGGCCACACATTCAGTATACTATTCCAGGACCTTCCAGTCTCTAGCAGGGCAGGGTACTCTTGTTACCCGAACTATCAGAAGTCTAGAAGGCTGATACGTGCCTCTGATGGCCCCAGGATCACTTCAGTCCTATTTCCCAGCCAAGCACAAAGCTCAGTCCACTTTTGTAACCCTTCTGGCCTGCCAGGGTTTGCCTTCTGACTTCCTCCAGCCCCACCTCCTGCAGGCCTGATTTCATCCAGCCTTTCACTCCTCTACCTATACGTTCTGAACATTGTGGACTCTCCTCTTCCTCATATTCCAGCTAGACTTGCTGTCAGTCACCTGATGTTCACGCCTTCCACCTAGGCTGGCTGAGCTCTCTTCCAAGTCAAGTCTTCCATGGAAAGAAAAGCTCAGCAATGTCCTCCAGTCTCTCCACTAACCTGGTTCAGCCTGAAATCTGGGCTCCCCCTCCTGGCCAGTGGGTATATGGCAGTTTGTGAACCTTATGCATCTAAGTGATGCTAGTATCTTTTGACATCATCAGCTAACACGTGTAGGTCTGTGGCTTTGTATCAGGTACTTGATAGACTCTTTCTTCGCTTTAACCCTCTTGTTTCACTGGACAGGTCAGTATTGATCTGTATTTGTAATTAAAAAATGTTTTAACCACTTATATCTGCATACTAGCCCAAGGGGCATGTCCCACGAAAGCCTTCACTTACCAGGAAACTGGGACAGAGGGGAGGACATCCTATTGGGACACTAAATGAGAGAAGCATGGGACAATAGCAAAGTAGAAGGATCCAGAGGGTCCTAGAAACCTACAAGTAGAACATTATGATAGGCAGATTTGGGCCCAGGGGTCCTGCTCAAACTAAGGCACCAGCCAAGGACAATACAGGCGGTAAACTTTAAACCCCTACCCAGATCTAGCCAATGGTCAGAACAGTCTCCACACTTGAGTGGAGAATGGGATATGACTTTCTCACGTACTCTGGTGCCTCACATTTGACCATGTCCCCTGGAGGGGGAGATCTGGTGGCACTCAGAGGAAGGACAGCAGGTTACCAAGAAGAGACTTGATACCCTATGAGCATATACAGGGGGAGGTAATCCCCCTCAGGAACAGTCATAGGGAAGGGGAATAAGGGGAAAAGGGGAGGGAGGGAAGAATGGGAGGATACAAGGGATGGGATAACCATTGAGATGTAACAAGAATAAATTTAAAAAAATGTTTTAACAATGATTAAGTTGGGAGCACAGCCAGCATGTTGTCCCCTGAGCCTAATTGCCCACCCTCCTGGGGAGGCCCACAGGGCCCCAGGAACATCCAGGTTAGATATCTCCACCAATTCCTGCCAGTGCCCTTCCTGTTGGTTCCATCTAAGGACAAATAGCACACTGTCTCTCAAAACCTATCAGCTACTTTCCTGAGGATGTCTGTAGAGCCCCCAGAATCATCTAGTTTAGATACCTCCCTGCTTGCCTGGTCCTCCTGGGCCACAGAGAGCAGAGATGAGCTGTGTTCTGTCTCTTGAGCTCCATTGTTAGGCTCACAGCTTTGTCTCCCTTCATGAGGAGGCTTGCAGGACTCTAGGAACAGCCAGCAGAGGTGAGCCACAGGCTGTTCCCTGAACTGCATTGTGAGGACCAAGGCTCTGTCTGCCTTCTGTGTCCTGCCATCATGAGGAACATCCATTCCACTCTGGGGACAACCAGATGGCTAATGGTCAGCATGAAACACGATCAACAAGAGCCAGGGCAGTATGGCGCCACCAGAGGCCAGCTGTCCCATTACAATAAGCTCTGGATTTCCTAACAAAGACAAAGAACAAGAGATGACCTTCAATCCTACCTTATAAAGAAGATCGATGGTTTTAAAGAGACAATGAATGAATCCATTAAAGAAATATAGGAAAATACAGTCAAACAATGAAGCAATGGAAATAGAATCAATAAGGGAAACACAAACTGAGTGAATCCTGGAGATGGAAAACCAGGGAAGAGATCAGGAACTACAGACACAAGTTCATCAGCAGAATAAAAGAGATGGAAGAGAGAATCTCAGGCATAGATGATACAATTGAAGAAACTGATATATTTGTCAAATAAAATGTTAAATCTAAAAAGTACCTGACACAAACATCCAGAAATCTGGGACACTATGAAGAAGCCAAACCTAAGAATAATAGGAATAGGAGGAGAAGAAGGAGAAGATGAAGAAGAGGAAGAAGTGGAAGACAAGGAAGAAGAGAGAGAAGGAGAAAGAGAAGACCTTCAGCTCCAGGTCCTAAAATTAAAAAAAAAAATTGTAGAAATTAATTTCCCCAATCTAAGGAAAGAGATGTCTATAAACATATAAGAAGCTTACAAAACACCAAATAGATTAGACCAGTAAAGAAAATATCCCACCACAAAATAATCAAAACATTAAATGTACTGAACAAAGAAGGAATATTAAAATTGCAAGGGAAAAGGACTAAGTAGCATGTAAAGGCAGACATATCATAATTACACCTGACTTCCCAACAGAGATTCAGAAAGTCACAAGGGCTTGAGCAGATATACTGCAGACTCTAAGAGACCAGATGTCAGCCCAGACCACTATACTCAGCACAACTTTTAATCATCATAGATGGAAAAAACAAGATAGTCCATGACAAAACCAAATGTAAACAATATTTATCTATAAATCCAGCCCCACAGAAGATACTAGAAGGAAAACTCCAACCCAAGGAGGTTAACTATACCCAATAAAACATGAGAAATAAATTACCCCCTACCTGCAGATTCAAGAGAAAGGACACACACACACACACACACACACACACACACACACACACACGCACATGCACACGCACACACACACACAAATCCATCAATGTAATTCACCATATAAACAAACTGAAATACAAAAACCACATTAACTTTGCATTAGATGCTAAAAAACCTTTGACAAAATCCAATACTCCTGCATGTTAAAAATCTTTGAGAGACCAGAGATAAAATGTGCATGCCTAAACTCAATGATTCCAGTACAGCAAGCCAATAGGCAACATAAAATTAAATGGGGAGAAACTTAAAGCATTTCCTTTCAAATCTTGGACAAGACAAGTGCTTGAAGTTCTAGCTAGAGCAATAAACAACTAAAGGAGATTGAGGGGGATATGAATTGGGAAGGAAGAGGTTAAATTGTCACTATTTGAAGATGATGTCATAGTAAACATAAGTGAGCCCCAAATTTCTACCAGAGACCTCTTACTGCTGATAAACACCTTAAGCAAAATGTCTTGAATCAAAATTATCTCAAAAAATCAGTAGGGCAACAACATTCTTCACAATAGCCACAAACAATATAATAAATCTTTGTGTGACGTTAGCCAAGCAAGTGAAAGACCTGAAAGACAAGCATTTCAGGTCTCTGAAGAAGATATGAGAAGATGGAAAGATCGCCCATGCTCATGGATCAGTAGGATTAACATAGTTAGAGTGTCATCTTCCCAAAACTAATCCAGGGATTCAATGCAATTTCCATAAAAATTCCAACAAAATTCCTTACAGACTTTGAAAGAGCAATTCTCAACTTCAAATGGGAAAACCAAAAACACAGGATAGCTACGCCAATCCTGCACAGTAAAAACTTCAGGAGGTATCACCATCCTTCACTGAAAGCTGTACTACAGAGCAACAGTAATACAAACCACATGCTATGGGCATAAACACAGACAGATTGATCAATGGAATCGAATTGAAAGTATAGATATAAAACCACACCTAAAGACACTTGGATTTTGACAAAGAAACCAAAACCATACAATGGAAAAGAAGAAAAGCATCTTTGAAAAATGGTCCTGGTATAACTGGATGTCTACATGTGGGAAAATGCAAATAGGTCTGTATCTATCACCCTGCACAAAACTCAAGAGCAAATGGATCACATCTTCAACATAAAACCAGATACACTATATCTAATAGAAGAGAAAGTAGGGAATGGCCTTGAATGCATTAGTACAGGAGAGCACTTTCTGAACAGAACACCTACAACGTAGGCCCTAAGATCAACAATTAACAAATGAGACCTCATGAAACTGAAAAGTTTCTGTAAGGAAAAAAAAAAAAAAACCCTGTCAATAGGACAAAATGGCTGCCTACCAAATGGAGAAAGATGTTCACCAACCCTCCATTTGACAGATGGCTGATATCCAATATATATATATTTCAAGAAATTAAATACCAACAAACCAAATAACCTAATTTAAAAATGAGGCACAGAGCTAAATGGAAAATTCTCAACAGTGGAATCTCTAATGGCCAAGAGGCACTTAATGGTCAATGTCCTTAGCCATCAGTGAAATACAAATCAAAATGACTCTGAGATTCCATCTTACACAAACTTGTACAACCACTTTAGAAATCAGTCTGGTGGTGTCTCAGAAAATTAGGAATAATTCTATCACAGGACCCAGCTACACCACTCCTGGGCATATACAGAAAAGATGCTCCACCATACCACAAGAACATTAGCTCAACTGTGTTCCTAGCTGCTTTATTTGTAATAGGCAGAAGCTTGGAACATCCTACATGTCCCTCAACCAAAGAATCGATAGAGAAAATATGGTATATTTATACAATGGAATACTACTCAGGTATTAAAAATGAAGATATCATGCAATTTGGAGGCAAATGGGTGGAACTAGAAAATATTATCCTGATTTAGGTAACTCAGACCCAGAAAGGCTAACATGTCATGTACTCACTTGTAAAAGGATATTGACCATCAGGTATGTGATAACAGTGCTACAGTCCACAGACCCAAAGAAACTAATAAGAAAGACCCAAAAATGGCTGCTTGAATATAACTAGAAGAGGAAATAAAATAGACCCTGGAAATGGATGGAGGGAAGGAGCTGGGAGCAAGAATGGTTTGTGATGAAAATGGGGGTGGAGAACAGATGTGGGGAGAAAGGAGAGTTCAGAGGAGAACTTGGAGAGATAATAAAAAGATGAGAGGGCATCTCTGTGACAGCAGAGGTTCCTGGGAATCTATTGGGGATAATCCTAGGTGAGACTCCAAGCAGTGGGAGATATGAAGCCTGAAGTCGCCACCTCCTCTAGTCAGGTGGGACTTCTATGTCAGGAATGGGGACATCCAAAATGTGTGTTGCCTACAAGAAATATAGAGATAAAGATGGAGCAGATATTGAGGGAATGGCCAAGCAATGACTGGCTCAGCTTGAGATCCACCACAAGGGAGAGAGCTAGCCACGGACAATATTAATGATATTCTGCTATGCTTGCAGACAGGAGCCTAGCATAAATGTCTTCTGAGAGGCTTCACCCAGTAGCTGAAGAAAACAGATGCAGAGACTCAAAGCCAACCATTAGACAATGCTCAGGGAGTCTTGTGGAAGAGTGTGAGGAACAATTGAGGGGCCAGAAAGGTAAATGACAGCATAAAAAGACCTATAGGGTCAGCTATCCCGGGCCCATGGGGCCTCACAGAGACTGAACCACTGACCAAAGATCATGGATAGGCTGGACCTAGGCCCTTTACACATATATAGCAGATGTACAGCTTACATCGGGAGTAGGGGCTATCTCTGACTCTGCTGCCTAGCTTTGAATCCCTTTGCTCTAGTGAGGTTGCCTTGTCTGTCCTAAGTGGGAAAGAATGCTCTTAGTCCTTCTGCAAATTGATGTGCCAGGGTGAGTTGATACTTATTGAAGGGGGGAGGTTACCCTTCTCTGAGGAGAAGGGGAGTATGGAATAGGGCAGGGGGTGTGACATGGGACTGGGAGGAATGGGGGAGGGGGCTGTAAAGTGATTAAATAAATAAATTAATGAAGAAAAATTGTTAAATTCACTATATTATAACAGTGTCATGGACATATCTGATTTGGCTCAGAATGCAGTGTGTGAAAGTAGGAGAAAGTTGGAAAACCTCCAACCCTGTGGTTTTCAATGTGCCTCATGTGGAGCTCTCACAGAGAGAGGTGAACAGGAGAAACACAAACAAAGAGACTTTAGCTTGCTTGATATTCAAAGCATAGACCACGATATGCCAATTGTCTTATAAAACAGCATATGTTGACCAAGTCACTCACACAGCACCACTGGTTTATTATACTTTTTCCTTCTCTTATATTTATATCCTAACCATAGTTTCTCCTCCCCCAACTCTCCTCTCCCCCAGATCCCACTTCTCCCTCTTTCTCTCCAGAAAAGGGCAGCCTTCCCAGGCATTTCAATTGAACACAGATGAACAAGTTACAATAAGACTGGGCACAGACCTTCATATCAAACCTCAGTGAGGCAACCGGAAGGAAAGAATTCCAAGAGTAGGTGAGAGAGTCAGAGACGTGTCCACTCCCTCTGTTAGGAGTCCTACAAGAAACCAAGCTACACAGACATAACAAATGTGCAGATGACCCGGCTCAGACCCATACAAGCTCCATGTTTGCCATTTCAGTCTCTGTGAGCCCCTATAAGACCTGCTTAGTTAATTCTGAGGGCCTCGTTCTCCTAGTGTCCTTGACACATTGCTCCTAAAATCCTTCATCCTCCCTTCAAACGAGGCTCCTCCAGCTCTGCCTAATGTTTGGCTGTGGGTCTTTGCAGCTGCTCCCATCAGTTGCTGGGTGACTCCTCTGATGACATTTGCTCTTGGCACTCATCTATGAATTTAGCAGAATACCTCTAGGAATCATTTCATTGACATTTCTTCTTATGGCCAGTTGTGTTTGCTTCTCTTTGTTCTCTGGGCTACCAAGCCTCTGGTTCCTCACCATCTAGGCAGTACCAGACATGGGCTCCTTCTTGTGGTATGATCCTCACATCGGACCACTCATTGGTTGATCACTCCATAAGTGCTTTACCCCAGCACATCTTGTAGACAGGGCAAATTGTAGGTCAAAGGTTTTGTGGCTGGGTTGGTGTCCCAGTGACACCACTGGAAGTCTTGCCTGGTTACAGGAGATGCAAGTTCAGGCTTAGTATCCCCAAGTACTTGATTCTTTCCTAGGGTTACCCTCATAGACAAACAAAGTTACTATGAACAGAGTTGAGCAAGTTTCCTTTCGATAGGATGGAGCACCATTTGTGTTTATGCCCAGGAGTGGTTACCTGGGCCTTGAGTTAGATTGATTCCCAATTTTCCAAGAAAGCACTATATTAATTTTCATATTGGTTGTACAAATTTTCACTTCCACCAGCAATGCAGGAGTGTTTCCCTTCCTCCACATCCTTGGTAGCATGTGTTGTCACTTTAGTTTTTGATCTAAGCCATTCTGACAGGAGTAAGATGGAATCTCAAGTATTGATTTACATTTTGCAGATAACTGAGGATGTTGAACCTTTATTTTTTAAAAATAATTTTAATATATTATAATTTATTCAGATTATATCCTGAATGTTATCTTTTTGCTTTTATCCTCCCATTCCCACCATCCCTCCCTCCCTCTTCTGCCCTATTCCCTCTTCTACCTCAGACAGAAGGGGCCCTCCTCCCACACCATATGACTATACGATATCAGGCCTCATCCAGATAGCCTGCTTCCCTTCCTTTTTGTGCCACCAGTCCTCCCCACCAAGGGGAAGTGATCAAACAGGGAGCACCGGAGTTCATGTCAGAGGCAGTCACCGTTTCCCTACAACTGTGGAGAATGAGGTTTCCAATGGCTAGCCCTGAACATGGAGTCTGGGTTTACTGCATGCATTGTCCATGGTTGGTGCAATGGTTTCTGTGGCACCCCTGTGTCCAGATCCTCCAGTCTTGATGATCTCCTTGTGGGGCTCCTGAACCCTCTGGGTCCTTCCATCCCCCCACTCTTCCATACACTCACAGAGTTTCCTCAGGAGTCTAGCAGTGAGATCCTGCATCTATCCTGAGCCCCCTCTGGGTGAAGTCTTTCAGAGGACATCTATGTTGGACTGTTATCCACTTATAAGTGTATATATACCATGCGTGTTTTTCTGGGTCTGGGTAACCTCATTCAGGATGATCATTTCTTTTTTTGTTTTGTTTTGTTCTTTTGGTTTTTTGAGACAAAATTTTTCTTTGTAGCTTTGGCTGTCCTGGACTAACTTTGTAGTTTGTCTGTCTCTGCCTCCCAAGTGTTGGGATTAAAAAGATGATCATTTCTAGTTCCATCCATTTTCCTGCAAATTTCAGGATTTCCTTATTTTTAATAGCTAAGTAATATTCCATTGTGTGAATGTTCCACCGTTTCTTATTCCATTCTTCAGTTGAGGGACATCTAGATTGTTTCCAGATACTGGCTATTATGACCAAAGCTGCTATGAACACAGATGAGCAAATGTTGTTTATTGGATCATCTTTTGAATATATAGCCGGGAGTGGTATATCTGGGTCTTGAGGTATCACTATTCCCAAATTTCTGAGAAAGTACCAGATTGATTTCTAAGGTGATGGTACAAGTTTGCACTCCCATCAGCAATGGAGGAGTGTCCCTCTTTCTCCACATCCTTGTCAGCATGTGCTGTCACTTGAGTTTTTGATCTAAGCCATTTTGACTGGTGTGTGATGGAATCTCAGAGTTGTTTTGATTTACATTTCCCTCATCGAGCATTTCTTTAGGTGCTTCTCAGCCACTCTATATTCCTCTGTTGAGAATTCTCTGTTTAGCTCTGTACCCACTTTCAATTGTATTTGGTTTGGTGGTATTTAATTTCTTGAGTTCTTTTTATGTTTTGGATATTAGCCCTTTGTCAGATGTAGGGTTACTGGAGATTTTTTTCTTAGCTTTTCAGAAGCTTATAATGTTCATGAGATCCCATTTCTTAATTGTTGATCTCAGAGCATGAGCTATTGGTGTTTTGTTCAAGAAGTTGTCTCCTGTGTCAATGAGTTCTAGGCTCTTCACCATTTTTTCTTCTAACTGATATAGTGTCTCTGGTTTTATGTTGAGATCTTTTATCCACTTGGACTTTAGGTTTCTGCAGGGTAATAAATATGGATCTACTTGCATTTTTCTACATGTAGACATCCAGTTAGACCAGCACCATTTGTTGAAGGTGCTATCTTTTTTTTATTGAATAGATTTGGCTTCTTTGTCACAAATCTAGTGTCCATATGTGTGTGGATTTATTGTTGGGTTCCATTCCATTGTTGATTCCATTCCATTGATCAACCATCCTATTGCTATGCCAGCACCATGCTGCTTTAATTACTATAGCTTTATAGTACAGCTTGAGATCAGGTATGGAGATTCCTCCAGAGTATCTTTTATTGTACAGAATTGTTTTAGCTATTCTGGGTTTTTTGTTTATCCATATGAAGTTGAGAATTGATCTTTCAATGTCTTTAAAAATTGTATAGGTACACCACATGCTGGCAAGGATGTGGAGAAAGGGGAACACTCCTTCATTGCTGGTGGGAATGCAAACTTGTACAACCACTTTGGAAATCTATCTGGAGCTTTCTCAGAAAAATGGGAATAGGGCTTCCTCAACACCCAGCTATTCCACTCCTTGGAATATACCCAGAATATGCTCCACCACACAATAGGGACATATGCTCAACCATGTTCATAGCTGCCTTATTCATAATAGCCAGAACATGGAAACAGCCTACGTGTCCCTCAGTAGAAGAATGGATAAAGAAATTGTGGTACATTTACACTATGGAATACTACTCAGCTATTAAAAACAAGGAATTTCCAAAATTTGTGGACAAATGGATTGAACTATAAATTATCATAATGAGTGAGTTCACCCAGAAGCAAAAAGAGTTAAATGGTATATACTCACTTATATCAAGACACTAGTCCAAGGGGTACGTCCCCATGAAAAACTTTACCTATCAGGAAAGTGGGTCAGAGGGGAAGACATCCTATTGAGACTTTAGGTGTGAGAAGCCTGGGAGAATGAGGAAATAGAAGGATCCAGAGGGTCCTGGAAAACTACAGGTGGGTCTGGGCCCTGGGGTCCTCCTCAAACTATGGTACCAGCCAAGGAAAATATAGGCAGTAAACTTTGAACCCCTACCCAGACTAGCCAATGGACAGGACATTCTCCATCGTTAAGTGGAGAAGGAGATCTGACTTTCACACAAACTCTGGTGCCCCATATTTGACTATGTCCCTTGGATGGGGACGCCTGGTGGTACTCAGAGGAAGGATAATAGGTCACCAAGAAGAGACTTGATACCCTATGAGCATATACAGGGGGAGGAGGTCCCCCTCAGTCACAGACATAGGAGAGGGGAATAGGGGGGAAGCGGGAGGGAGGGAGGAATGGGAGGATAAAAGGGATGGGCTAACAATTGAGATGTAATATGAATAAATTAATAATAAATAAAAAAAGAAAAAAAGAAAAAATTGTGTAGGTATTTTGATAGGGATTGCATTGAATCTGTAATTGCTTTTGGTAAGATGGCCATTTTTACTATGTTATTTCTCCCAATCCATGAACAAGGGAGATCTTTCCATCTTCTGTCATCTTCAATCTCCTTCTTAAGAGAATGAAGCTTTTTTTCAAATGAGTCACTAACTTGCTTGGTTAGAGTAACTCCCAGATATTTTATATTGCTTGTGGCTAATGTGAAGGATGTAGTTTTCCCAATTTCTTCCTCTGCATGATTGTCATTTGTATATAGGCAGGCTACTGACTTTTTGAGTTAATTTTGTATTCACTCATTTTGCTGAAGGTGTTATCAGCTGTAGGAGTTCTCTGGTAGAATTTTGGGTGTCACTTTTGTATAGTATCATATCATCTGCAAATAGGGATCATTTGACTTCCTCCTTTCTGATTTGGATCCCCTTGATCTCCCTTTTTTGTCTTATTGCTCTGGCTAGAACTTCAAGAACTATATTGAAGAGATATGGAGATAGTGGGCAGCTTTGTCTGGTGCCCGATTTTAGAGGAATTTCCTTGAGTATCTCTCCATTTAATTTGATGTTGGCTATTAGCTTGCTGTATATAGCCTTTATTATGTTTAGGTATGTGCCTTGTATCCCCAATGTCTCCAAAACTTTAAACATTAATGAGTGTTGGATTTTGTTAAATGCTTTTTCTGCATCTAAGGAGATAATCATGTGGTTTTTCTCTTTCAGTTTGTTTATATGGTATATTACATTGATGGATTTCTGTACATCAAACCTATATTTAATGAATGAATACCTACCTGGTTATGGTGAATGATATCTTTGATATGCTCTTGTATTCATTTTGTGGGTATTCTTTTGAGTATTTTTCCATCCATGTTTATAAGAGAAATTGGTCTGATACTCTCTTTTTTTGTTGGGTCTTTTCTGAGGTTTAGGTATCAACGTGACTGTGGCCTCATAGAAAGAATTTGGTAATGTTCCATCCATTTCTATCTTTTGGAGTAGCTTGAAGAGTATTATTATCAACTCCTCTTTGAAGGTCTGGTAGAGTTCTGCACTGAGACCCTCGGGCCCTGGCCTTTTTGGTTGGGAAGCTATCAACAATTCCTTCTAGTTATAAAGGAGAAATGAGGCTATTTAATTTGTTTATCTGACCTTGCTTCAATTTTAGCAAGTGGAATCGGTCAAGAAAATTGTCCATTGCCCTTAGATTTTTCAAATTTTGTGGCATATATGCCTTTGAAGTAGGATCTTATGATTCTTTGTATTGTTTCAATGTCTCTTGCTATGTCTCCTTTTTCATTTCTGATTTTGTTGATTTGGATAGTATCTCTCTGTCTTTTAGTTAGTTTGTCTAATGGTTTGTCTACCTTGTTGAATTTTTCAAAAAACCAGCTCCTGGTTATGTTGATTCTTTGACTTGTTCTCTTTGCTTCTAATTTATTGATTTCAGCCCTAAGTTTGATTATTTCCAGATGTTTACTCCTCTTGGGTGTTTCTGCTTCTTTTTCCTTGGGACTTCCATATGTGTTGTTAAGTTGCTTATGTGGGATGTTTCTAATTTATTTATAATGGCACCTAGTGCTAAGAATTTTCTTCTTAGCACTGCTTTCAAAGTGTCCCACAAATTAGGGTATGTTGTTCCTTCATTTTCATTGAATTTCAGGAAGCCCTTAATTTCTTTCTTTATATCTTCCTTGACCCAGGTGTCATTTGATAGAGTTGCTTAGTTTCCATGTGTATGTAGGTTTTTATTATTTCTATTGTTGTTGAAGTCCTTCCTTAGACCATGGTGATCTGATAGGATACAAGGTATTATTTCAGTGTTCTTGTAGCTGTTGAGGTATGCTTTGTGACCTACTATGTGATCAGGTTTGGAGAAGGTTCCATGGGGTGCTGAGAAGAAGGTGTAATCCTTTTTGTTTGAGTGAAAAGTTCTGTAGATATCTGTTAGATTTATTTGATTCATGACATTTGTTAGTGTAGTTGTTTCTTGGTTTAGTTTCTGTTTCAATGGCCTATTTTTTTATGAAAGTGGGGTGTTGATGTCTCCCACTATTAATGTGAGAGGATCAGTGTGTGGTTTAAGCTTTGTTAATAGATCTTTTACAAATGTGGGTGCCCTTGTATTTGGAGCATAGATGTTAAGAATTGTAATGTCATCTTGGTTGAATTTACCTTTGATGAATATGAAGTGTCCTTCCTCATCCCTTTTGATTAATTTTGGTTGAGAGTCTATTTTATTAGATAATAAAATGACTATACCAGCTTGCTTCTTGTGACTGTTTGCTTGGAATATTTTTTCCAGCCTTTTACCTTGAGGTAATGTCTATCCTTGTGCCTGAGATGTGTTTCTTGAATGCAGAAGAATATTGGATCTTGTTTATGCATCCATTTAGCTAGTCTGTGTGTTTTTATTGGTGAAGTGAGACCATTGTTGTTGAGAGATATTAATGACCAGTGACTGTTAAGTCCCTTGATTTTGATGTTGGTTGCCATAGTTTGTGTCATTGTGTTTTTGCAATGGTGTAGCTATCTACTTCCCATGTAATTTTTGTTGTAGCTTGTTCCTTTGGGGTGGAATTTTCCTTCTAGTACCTTCTGTAAAGCTGGATTTGTGGATAGGTACTGTTTGAATTTGTTTTTTGTCATGGAATATTTTGTTTTCTCCATCAGTGGTTTTGATAGTTTTTCTGGGTAAAGTAGTCTGGCCTGGCATCTGTGGTCTCTTAGGGTTTGAAGGATCTCTGTCCAGACCCTCTGGCTTTTATGGTCTCTGCTGAGAATCAGGTGTAATTCTGATAGGTTTGCCATTAAATGTTATTTGGCCCTTTTCCCTTGCAGCTTTTAATATTTTTTCTTTGTTCTGTATGTTTTGTGTTTTGATTATTATGTGACGGCAGTTCTTCTTTTCTGGTCAATTCTATTTGGTGTTCTGTAGGCCTCTTGTATGTTTATAGGCATCTCTTTCTTTAGATTGGGGAAATTTTCTCCTATGATTTTGTTGAGAATAATTTCTGGGCCTTGGAGTCTGATGTCTTCTCTTTCTTCAATGCCTATTATCCTCAGATTTCTTCTTTTCATGGTGTCCTTGATTTCTTGGATGTTTTGTGTCAGGATTTTTCCAGATTTAGCATTTAATTTTTTATTATTAATTTATTCTTGTTACATCTCAATGGTTATCCCATCCCTTGTGTCCTCCCATTCTTCCCTCCCTCCCCTTTTACCCTTATTCCCCTCCCCTATGACTGTGACTGAGGGGGATTACCTCCCCCTGTATATGCTCATAGGGTATCAAGTCTCTTCTCGGTAACCAGATTTAGCATTTTCTTTAATGGTTGCTTCAAGATCTGATTGTATCTTCTAGACCTAAGATTCATTCCTCCATCTCTTGGATTCTGTTAGAAAAGCTTGCCTTTGTGTTGCTCGCTGCCTTATCTGAGGTCTCATGTTCCTGTTTTTTTTTTCTGTCTGTGTGTTTATCGTTGAATCCATTTTCATCCTCAGATCTTGAACTAATTTTTTTGTTTCTTTCATCTGATTGTTTGTATATTCCTGAGTTTCTTCAATTGCCTCTTTATAGGCCTTCAGAGCTTGAATCGTTGTATTGATTTCCTTCATCTGGTTGTTTGTATTTTCCTGAAAAAAATTCCAGTGACACTCTATGGGCTTCTTTTATGTCTTCCACCTGTTTGGCTGCATCTTCCTGCATTTGATCATGATTTTTATTTGTTTCCTCCATTATCATCCTTAATACTAAGGATTTGAGGTCATTTTCTTGTATTTCTGTTGTGCTTGAGTTCTCTGGGTTGTTTTCTTTGGGATAGCTGGAATCTGGAGACGCCATATTGTTTTGGGTTTTTCCATATGCTTTTACGCTGTCCTTTAGACATCTTGCTGTCTCTGTTTTTGTTGAGTAGCTTTCAGAGTTGGGTAGAGGGAGTCTGATGATAGATTCACCTGTTTTCTCATGATTTCCCTAGGCTGGAAGCTCTAATGCTTCACTGGTCTGGATGGCAGGAGGCTAGCCCTGTTGTTTTGGACTCTCACAGCCAGTGATCCTCAGCTCCCTTGTGCTGTGGGTCCTGCAATCGTTCTGGGTCTCTGAATGTGTGGTGGGTCAGGCCAAAGTGTCCACAGCCTTCTGAGTCCCCTTGTAGCACTGGAGCTCTCTAGGGACTGAAGCAGGTCAGATGGAGGTGGACTGTGGCTACTCTACTCCCTGTCTCCCTGAAAATTTGTTAGTCCTGGAGCTTTGATGCTCTGCTGGTCTATAGTTCCTGGTAGCATTTCAAGACCCAGACTGCTTGCAGAGTCCAGGTTAGTGTCACAGGGCCCAAACTGTCCACATAACCTACTCTATTCCAAGCACTTGCCAATCTGATTGTCCTTGAGCAGCTTCTCACCACCAACCCCTCTGTCAACTGTTCATCTTAATTGTCAACCCCTGGCTCCTCCTCCTCTGCAGGAAGTTTCACCTTCCACCTCCTGTCCTTCTGCCCAGCTGATTGGCTGAACAGCACATTATTGACCATTGCTACACCCACTCAGGCGTTCCTGCAGATTGCACTCATATAATTGAGATTATTGTATTCTGAAAGAATTTTTTGCATATCTGCCTGTGAAGATATCCTGCTATTTGTATACAGTTCCTTTTCTGGGGAATTATCAACCTTCATTATACCTTGTGTAAGTAATGTACAGTCAAAACCACTTATCTCTTTAAAGAGGATCAGAAATGCAAAGTTTATATACTGGTAGATTATGTGAGTAATTTTGATACAATTAATACCAGGACTTTAGTTCATAGCAAAGGAAACAGTCGCTATTATTCCCACAATATGAAAGGAGGACATTAAAATATTCAGAAATATAACATAGTGATGAGAAAACAAAATCTAGATAGCGTCATGGGTTACTTGGACACACACACACACACACATACACACACACACACACACACACACACACACACACACACACACACCTGTCCTCAGGGCAAGAGCATCCTGTCTCTCCCATAGATGATCTCACACAGCTCTCAGCATCTTGTCCTCTCAGCTCAGATTTTCAGCTCCCTCCATTCCAGTTCAGCATTCTCAGGGGCTGCATCCCTGTCTCTCTAATTCCTGATCTAGATCATTAAACCATTGTTCAAGATCTTAACAAGGTCCTGTTTGTCTATAGAAAATGCTAGGCAGAGCTGTAGACAACACCATTGCATCCTCAGAGGGAAGCCAATGAGATAAATGGCAATACCTAATAAACATCTAGTTACACCTGCCATTTCTGATTCATTATAATACTTAACTATGTATGACATAACACATGATCATTGCACACATGGAAAACAGTTGCTTTGAGATTTCTCTGTGACTTCCTAACAGTTTCTGGAGAGTCAGAGTGAGTCAAGATTCACTTATCAGACTATTCAAACAGATTCTTCCTCAGTATGATCTCAGTTAGTGAGATGATGTGTGGCAGGAGTGCCTAGCCACATGTAGAGCACTATCCAGTCTCACTGAGCACTGTCAAACTGTGCAGGTATACCTTAGTACTGTAACTGTTGTTAGGATTAGCAGGTTGTTGATAGTAACTTAAACAGAGAGACAGAGAAAGAGAAAGACAGAGAGAGAGAAAGAGAGACAGAGAGAGACAGAGACAGAGAGACAGAGATAGACAGACAAAGACAGAGATAGAAAGACAGAGAGAGACAGAGAGACAGAAAGTGAGAAGGAGAGAGGAAAGGAAGAAAAATATCATTGGTAGCAAAAGACATCTCACCAGAATGCAAAAGGGTGTAAGAGTTAGAAAATGACACACTTTAGTCTCAGTGCAGTCAGTGTGGACTTCCTGGGGTCTCAGGCCACTAACCACAGCCTCCACACCATCTACTTTCTTGGTATTCATCCCAGCTTAGCTCATAGGATGTGAATGTGGTGACAGGGTCATTTTTACCCAAACCAGAAAACTTCCTTAAGTGTTGTGACACAGATCAGAAGCAGAGCTGCATAGGTTTAACAGCCCGTGAGGCCACTGAGCACACACCTGCTTCATCCCCCTCCCAGGGCTGTGTCTACTCTGCCCTCCTCCAACCTGAGCAGCCTTCCTGGGAAGATGGCACCAGTGCTGATTCTCCTGGCCTTTCTTCTGCCCCTTGGAGCTCATGCAGGTGAGTGAACACAACGGTTGCAGTCGTGTCATACCATGACACCTCTGTTGTCCTTCTGCCCAGCAGGAGTCAGGAGTGATCCATGCATTGCACCTGGGAGATTTCTGAAGTTCAGGACCCAACTAAATCCAGACTTGGAAATCTGACACTGTCTAGATCCTCAACAAGATGTGAGGAATGGGGGTGTTCTCAGAAAGCTTAGTAGGCACTGGCTTCTCCTAGCTTTTCCTCATCATGTGGAGACTGAATCATCCTTACAAAGAGATGTTGCGGAGAGTTCAATGATAGAAAATATACACCATTAACTTAGTGGAGCCCAGGGAAAGAACAGATTTAATGACCAGCATGCAATGGGTAAGGCCACCAGCACAAGACTATTACCATCATTGTTAACATCCACCCCCAGCTTGCTGAGGAAAGAGGCCCAGGGTGACAAGATGCCTGCACTGCAAACTACAGTGGTCTGCTGTGAAGTTGTAGTTGGTCTCTCCACTGCAGTTTGCATGTCCTTTGCTTTTTCTATAATTTCCTCCAAATCCCAGGCTCTGCATTCCACCAGCATGGCATCACCAGCCGTCTGGTTAACTAGAAGTCACTCATTCATGCACAGAAAGCATTTACTGAACCATAAATAGGAGAATGTTAGAAAATCCACCTCCATAGACTTAGGGAAAAAGCTGAGAAAATGACACTCACTGACAAAAAAAAGTTCCAAAGGAGCTGCCCAGGACCCCCTCAGCTTCTGGCAGGATGGAGAGAAAGTGTACCCTCATTGTAATTCTAAGCAGGATTGGGGGGACAAGTGCTACCCTCTCCTTCTGAGAACAACAACTGAGGTTTAGGATTCAGCAAAAGTTTTTCTATGTGCAAGGAATCCTGTCTGCAACAGTCTTGGGCACAGCAGATCCCATGCTCCACCACACCCTTCCCACTCTTCCCTCCTGACCTTGTCTGCTGCTCCAAGACACCCCATATCCTTGCCTTTTCTTTCAGAGGAGATCATCGGGGGCCATGAGGTCACACCCCACTCCCGCCCATACATGGCATTTGTTAGGTCTCTTAAAGAAGATGGGAATAGGAGTCGCTGTGGAGGCTTCCTGGTGCAAGACAACTTTGTGCTGACAGCTGCTCACTGCTGGGGAAGGTGAGGAGATGCAGCTCGCTCACATTATCTGAGACACTCCCTGTAGGAGCTTCTGTCCTTTGCTGTGGATGCTCCCCTGGGAGCTCACTGGAAAGCAGAGTTGTGAAAAAGGAAGTCTGATAACATTAATATTTGAGGTCACAGGATGAAAGGTGAGAGGCAACAGCACACTTGCGTTAATCAACTGCACTGGCAAACTAAAGCAGTGGTTGAGGATGAAAGTTCAGGTTAAGAGTCAATGGAATCTTTGGAATATTGCCTAGAAGCAAGAGGGAGCCTCCAGGAGTCTCATGATGCTGAGAGGAAGGGAGTAGTAAGTCAACACTGAGGCACCCCTGTGTCCTCAAGTTCCCTCTCTGCCTATCCTGTGTTCTAGGTGTGTCCAGAAGAGCTCCACCCTGCCCACCCACTCTGCACTGCATCCTCCCTGATTCCACATCTCTCATGTCCACTCTGCTCTCTATGCAGCTCCATGAGAGTCACACTGGGAGCCCACAACATCAAGGCACACGAGCAGTCTCAGCAGATCATCCGTGTGGCAAAAGCCATTCCCCACCCTAAATATAATTCTGAGAACAAGATCAATGACATCATGCTGTTAAAGGTGAGACCTGTGCCCAGTCCACCCACATACCTCAACTAACCCCTCACCTCCCACCTCACCCCTGCTGCCTGTGTTCTTCCTGGTGCAGGTCTTCCCCTCCCCTCCTCTCATCCTGCTTCTTCCCTCCCTTCCATCCTGGCTTTTGTGTGGCCCAGGGCAGCAGGATCCTGGCTGATCTGGTCTCTACATCCTCTTCCCATCAGCTGGAGAGAAAGGCCAAGAGAAGTAAAGCTGTGAAGCTCCTCAAGTTTCCCAGGGCCAATGCCCGGGTGAGGCCAGGGAAGAAGTGCCATGTGCCTGGCTGGGGGGTGACATCCTTCAATGCTACTAAAGCATCTGATCTCCTACAAGAGGCTGAACTGAACATTCAGGTGGACTATCAATGCCAGAAACACTTCCTTCACTATTCAGAGACAACACAGATATGTGTTGGAGACCCCCGAAAAGTACAACTGGCTTTCAAGGTGAGGTTCAAGCATTTCATAGACAAAACATAGGGTGAGAGGAGCCTGTAAGATGCCTGACTGTGAGAATGGCCAGACTCTCAACCCTCAGCTCAGAGAAGGGACAATCCAATAGTGAACCTGTTAGTCCCTTGCTCGGGGCTACCAACAGTATGAGGTGGGAAACATCAGTCATCTCAAATCTGTATTAATTATCCCAGAGCATTCATGAGGACTTTAGGGAAAGCCTTGCACTGTGCTATAAGAATAAAAATCAGACCTCCCAGGAGATGTGCAACTGAGGGGAGTTGGAATGCCTGTCTTGCCCTTATCTGACACTTATCCTTGCCAGGAGTGGGAGGGAGAGCAGATATGGGGTTCTAAGCTTAGGTCTTCCATTCTCTGCCCACAGGGTGACTCTGGGGGACCCCTTGTGTGTGACAACAGAGCCTACGGAGTTTGTGCTCGTGTTAACAAGGACACCACTCTAGACGTCGTCACTAAAATCTCCTCCTTCCTGCCGTGGATACGCAGAAACATGAAGCTCCCCTAGCAGGTGTTAAACCACCTGTGATGACCAGCTTTTCTGGCCACAGACAACAACCACATGGAGTGGGCAGTAAAGGCTGAAAAATGTTAATAAATAAACCCCTGACTGCATGTAATTGATGTTCTTTGTTATTTGAGCCAATTTGTGGTTTGTGCATCTCACTGGTCCAGGCAGCCATCACCTGTCAGTTCAGGGCTTTGCTTCCTCCTCCTTCCTCAGCCCCTCCACTCACTGGAACATCAGGCTGCACATTTCTGCACTGTTATCACCCTACATGGTGGGCATTAGGGGTTGCTTTATGTTTTTATGTTTGATATAGGCTCTCAGTGCATAACTCTAAATTGCCTGGGATTTGCTATGGAAACCACTATGAACTTAAACCCACAGAAACCTTCCCCTATTTGCTTTCCTAGTGCTCGAATTAAAAGTGTGTGCCACAACATCCCATCATAATCGTATTTTAATTCTCAACTCCCCAAGGTTGGCTTTCTCGCAACACAGTCATCAGGAGGCTACAGCATTGTGGGGGTGTCCTACACTCAGTCACTCCTATTCATACTTAGCCGTCCAGAATAGGTTCTTTCTGGATGTAGAAAATTTCTACCATCTCTAGGCCACCTTCATCAAGGCAATAGCACTGACCAGAGAGTCGTACAAGACATTGGATGGAGGGAGATTTTTATCTGCGAATTTGGAGCCTATGGATGTGCCACCCTTTCAGTGTCCTATTCCAGGACCTCCCGGTATCTAGCAGGGCAGGCTACTCTCACTATCTGAACTATCTGCAATCTAGAAGGATGAGACATCCCTCTGAAGGCCCAGGCCTCACCTCAGTCCTGTTTCCCAGCCCGGAACAGAGAACACTCAACTTCTGTATCCCTTTTGGCCTGCTGGTGTTTTCCAATAGACTACCCCCAGCCCCACATTCCCCAGGCCTGGTTAAGCCAGCCTTTCACTCCTCTATCTATAAGTTCCAACCACTGTTAACTCTCCTGTACTTCATATTCCAGCTAGAATTGTGCTGCCAGTCACCTGATGCTCAGACCTCCCACCTAGGCCAATCTTCCCTGCAAAAAGAGGCTCTGCCATTCCCTCAGGTTTCTCAACATCCCTGGCTCAGCCTGGAAACTCGGCCTCCCCCTGCTGGCCACATGGTGTTATGGCAGTTTGTGATCCTGAAGGATCCAGGGGACGCTAGGCTACAAGTCTCTTTTGACATCGTCAACCAACACTTGTAGCTCTCTGGCTTTGTGTCAGGTGTTCAGTAGACTCCTTCTTCACCTTCATCTTTTAATTTCGCTAGGTAGGTCAATGTGCCACAAATGGATCTATGTTTGGAATTAAAAAAAAAAAACATGTTGTAAAATAGGTTAAAATCTGCATGTTTTAACAGTGCCATGTGCCTGGGCTTCAGAATGCACTGTGTGAAGTTGGACTAAAGTTGTAAACCCTCCAGCCCTGTGGTCTCAGTTGTACCCCATGTGGAGCCCTCATAGAAAGAGGTGAGCAGGAGAAAGACAAGCAGAGAGGCTCTAGTTTGCTTGATGTTCAAACCAATGACCCTGCCACTGCAGTTGGCCTAAAAGATATTTCATGGTGACCCATGTGACCCTGTTTAAGTCCCATATACAACAGCACTGGTGAGTTATACTTTCTTTCCTTCTTTCATACGTTACACCCTGAAAACCATTTTCCTCCATCCACTTCTCCCCAAGCCCCACACACCTCCCTCAGATGCACTCCTCCCTGTTTCCTTTCTGAAAAAGGTAGGTTTCCTAGGATTATCAACTGAACACAGATTAAACAGTTAAGATGAGATTAGACACAAACTATTGTACCAAGACTAGAGGAGGCTCCCAGTATGAGAAAAGGGTCCCAGCATAGGCAAAACAGTCAGAGACTGCCCCAGCCCCCACTGTTAGGTGTCCCACAAGAACACCAAGCTAACAGACATAACATTATGCAGAGGACCTAGATTAGTCCCATACAGGCTCCCTGATGGTCACTTCAGTCTCTCTGAGTCCATATGAATCCTGCTTCATTGATTTAGTGGGCCTTGTTCTTCTAGGGTCTTTGCATTCTTTGTCTCCTAAAATCTTTCCTCAACCCTTTCAGAGAGTTGCCCCCCAAGTTCAGCCTAGGGTTTGGCTGTGAGTCACTGCAACTGCTCCCATCAGTTCCTGGATGACGCTCTCGGAAGACAACTGGGAAAAGCACCCATATATGAGTTTAGCAGGCTGTCATTAGGAATCATTTCATTGATTTCTGTTTTTATGGCCCAGTTGTGTTGGTTCTATCCTTGGTCTCAGGGCTCCCCAGCTTCTGCTTCCTGACCATCCAGGCAGTGTCAGGCATGGGATTCTGTTTTATGAAAATAAGCTTACCAGGCTTCCACTCATTGTGTTATCTTAAAGTTAAATTATTCATTGGTGCCTTCTCCACAATGTCTGCTCCACCTTTACCCCAGCACATCATGTAGACAGTAAAGTTGTAGGTCAAAGGTTTTGTGGCTGGCTTGGTGTCCCAGTCGCACCCCTGGAAGTCTTGTCTGGTTACATATGGCCAGTAAAGGCTCCATATCCCCCACTCCTTTGAGTCTTTGCAAATGTCACCCTCATAGACTCCAGGGAGTTTCTAGTGCACTAGGTTTCCACATCACCCTTCAAGTGCTCCAACAGTCGACTTCCAAGGGCTCTCTCCCTTCATTGCTCCCTCCCTCACCTGATTCTTCCTCTTCACATCCCACTCACCTCTAGCCCATGTGGAAAATCTGTTCTATCTCCTTTTCCCATGGAGATCTATGATTCCTTCCTTGAGCCCCATTGTCACACACACTATCTGGGTTGTGGATTGTAGCAGGATGATCCTTTACTTGACAGCTAATCTCCACCTACAAGTGAGGAGGACATGTTTGTCTTTCTAGGTCTGGGTTCTCTCGGGTAGAGTTTTTTTCTACTTCCATCCATTTGCCTGCAAATTTCATGATGTCATTTATTAACAGCTGAGTAACACTAACACATCTTTTTAACAGTCTTTTTATGTGGTGGGAAATCTAGTTTCGTTTTTTTTAAAACCAGTTTCTAACTATTGCAAACAAAGCTACTATAAACATAGTTGAGAAAGTTTCCTTTTGGAAGGATGGAGCACCCTTTGTGTGGTTTAACTGGGCCTTGAGTTAGATTGATTCCTAATTTTTCAAGAAAGCACTATATTAATTTTCATATTGGTTGTACAAATTTGCACTTCCACCAGCAATGCAGGAGTGTTCCCCTTTCTCCACATCCTCTCCTTGCCAGCATGTGCTGTCACTTGAGTTTTTGTAAGATGGAATCTCAATGTATTGATTTGCATATCTCAAATAGCTGAGGATGTTGAACCTTTCATTCTTTTCAAATTTATTATAATTTATTCAGATTACATCCTGAATGTTATCACCTTGCTTTTATCTTCCCATTCCCAGCCTCTCTCCCTCTTCTGCCCTATTCTGTCTCCTAGACCTCCTCCCACATTATACGGCTATAGCATATCAGGACTCATCCAGATAGCCTGTTTCCCCTTCCTCCTTGTGCCACCTGTGGTTCCCACCAAGCGGAAGTGGTCAAATTGGGAGCACCAGAGGTCATGTCAGAGGCAATCATGCTTCCCTACAACTGTGGAGAATGAGACGTCCATTGGCTAGGTCTGAACATGGAGTCTGGGATTACTGCATACATTGTCCTTCCTTGGTGCAATAGTTTTTGCAGCCCCCCCCAGGTGTCCAGATCCCACCACCCTGATGGTCTCCTTGTGGGGCCCCTGAACCCTCTGTGTCCTTCTATCCCCCCATTCTTCCATACACTCACAGGGTTTCCCCAGGAGTCCAGCAGTGAGTTCTGGTATCTATCCTGACTCCCCCCTCTGGATGGAGTCTCTCAGAGGACATCTATGTTGGGCTGATATCCACTTACAAGTGAGTATACACCATGCGTGTTTTTCTGGGTCAGCGTTACCTCACTCAGGGTGATCATTTCTAGTTCTGTCCACTAGTCTGCAAATTTCAAGATTTCCTTGTTTTTTTGTTTTTTTTGTGGTAGAAAAATATTTTATTTATTTTTTATTATTAATTTATTCATATTACATCTCAGTTGTTAGCCCACCCCTTGTATCCTCCCATTCCTCCCTCCCTCCCGCTTCCCCCCTATTCCCCTCTCCTATGTCTGTGACTGAGAGGGACCTCCTCCCCCTGTATATGCTCACAGGGTATCAAGTCTCTTCTTGGTGACCTATTATCCTTCCTATGAGTGCCACCAGGCCTCCCCATCCAAGGGACGTGGTCAAATATGGGGCACCAGAGTTTGTGTGAAAGTCAGATCTCCTTCTCCACTTAACGGTGGAGAGTGTCCTGTCCATCGGCTAGTCTGGGTAAGAGTTCAAAGTTTACTGCCTATATTTTCCTTGGCTGGTGCCATAGTTTGAGGAGGACCCCAGGGCCCAGACCTGCCTGTAGTTTTCCAGGACCCTCTGGATCCTTCTATTTCCTCATTCTCCCAGGCTTCTCACACCTAAAGTCTCAATAGGATGTCTTCCCCTCTGACCCACTTTCCTGATAGGTAAAGTTTTTCATGGGGACGTACCCCTTGGACTAGTGTCTTGATATAAGTGAGTATATGCCATTTAACTCTTTTTGCTTCTGGGTGAACTCACTCATTATGATAATTTATAGTTCAATCCATTTGTCCACAAATTTTGGAAATTCCTTGTTTTTAATAGCTGAGTAGTATTCCATAGTGTAAATGTACCACAGTTTCTTTATCCATTCTTCTACTGAGGGACACGTAGGCTGTTCCATGTTCTGGCTATTATGAATAAGGCAGCTATGAACATGGTTGAGCATATGTCCCTGTTGTGTGGTAGTGCATCTTCTGGGTATATTCCAAGGAGTGGAATAGCTGGGTGTTGAGGAAGCCCTATTCCCATTTTTCTGAGAAAGCGCCAGATAGATTTCCAAAGTGGCTGTACTAGTTTGCATTCCCACCAGCAATGAAAGAGTGTTCCTCTTTCTCCACATCCTCACCAGCATGTGGTGTCAGTTGAATTATTGATCTTAGCCATTCTGATGGGTGTAAGATGGAATCTCAGAGTTGTTTTGATTTGCATTTCTCTGATGACTAAGGAGGTTGAGCATTTCTTTAAGTGTTTCTCAGCCATTTGATATTCCTCTGTTGAGAATTCTCTGTTTAGTTCTGAGCCCCATTTCTCTATTGGGTTATTTGGTTTGGTGATGTTTAATTTCTTGAGTTCTTTATATATTTTGGATATTAGACCTTTGTCAGATGAAGGGTTGGTGAAGATCTGTTCCTAGTCTGTAGGCTGTTGCTTTGTTCTCTTGACAGTGTCACCTTCCTTACAGAAGCCTCTCAGCCTCATGAGGTCCCATTTATTAATTGTTGACCTTAAGGCCTGGGCTGTTGGTGTACTGTTCAGAAAGTTGTCTCGTGTGCCTATGTGTTCCAGACTCTTCCCCACTTTTTCTTCTAACCGGATTAATGTCTCTGGTTTTAGGTTGACATCTTTAATCCACTTGGACTTGAGTTTTGTGCATGGTGACGAATAGGGGTCTAATTGCATTTTTCTACACGTAGACATCCAGTTAGACCAGTGCCATTTGTTGAAGATGCTGTCGTTTTTCCATTGAATGGATTTGGCTTCTTTGTCAAAAATCAAGTGACCAAATGTGTGTGGATTCATCTCTGGGTCTTCAGTTTGATTCCATTGATCCACCAGCCTGTTGCTGTGCCAGTACCATGCTGTTTTAATTACTGTTGCTCTGTAGTACAGCTTGAGATCAGGTATGGAGATTCCTCCAGAGGATCTTTTATTGTATAGGATTGTTTTTGCTATTCTGGGATTTTTGTTTCTCCATATGAAGTTGAGAATTGTTCTTTCAATATCTTCAAAATATTTTGTAGGTATTCCGATAGGGATTGCATTGAATCTGTAAATTGCTTTAGGTAAGATGGTCATTTTTACTATGTTAATTCTTCCGATCCATGAACAAGGTAGATCCCTCCATCTTCTGATGTCATTTTCAATCTCTTTCTTCAGGGATTTAAAGTTTTTTTTTTTTTTTTTCAAATAAATCCATCACTTGCTTGGTTAGGGTTATTCCTAGATATTTTATATTGCTTGTGGCTATTGTGAAGGGAGTAATTTTCCTAATTTCTTCCTCTGCCTGTTTATCATTTGTATATAGGAAAGTTACTGACTTTTTTGAGTTAATTTTGTGTTCTGCCAATTTGCTGAAGGTGTTTATCAGCTGTAGGAGTTCTCTGGTGGAATTTTGGGGGTCACTTATATACACTATCATATCATCTGCAAATAGGGATAATTTGACTTCTTCCTTTCCCATTTGGGTCCCCCTTGATCTCCTTTTGCTGTCTTATTGCTCTGGCTAGAACTTCAAGAACTATATTGAAGAGATATGAGGAAAGTGGGCAGCCTTGTCTGGTCCCCAATTTTAGAGGGATTTCCTTGAGTATCTCTCCATTTAATTTAATGTTGGCTGTTGGTTTGCTGTATATAGCCTTTATTATGTTTAGATAAGTGCCTTGTATTCCCGATCTCTCCAGAACTTTAAACATAAATGGGTGTTGGATTTTGTCAAATGCGTTTTCTGCATCTAAAGAGATGATCATGTGGTTTTTCTCTTTCAGTTTGTTTATATGGTGGATTACATTGATGGATTTCTGTATATTAAACCATCCCTGCGTGCCTGGAATGAAGCCTACCTGGTCATGGTGAATGATGTCTTTGATATGCTGTTGTATTCACTTTGCGAGTATTTTGTTGAGTATTTTTGCATCGATGTTCATAAGAGAAATTGGTCTGAAATTCTCTTTTTTTGTTGGGTCTTTGTGGGGTTTAGGTATCAATGTGACTGTGGCCTCATAGAATGAATTTGGTAATATTCCATCCATTTCTATCTTTCAAAATAGCTTGAATAATATTGGTATTATCTCCTCTTTGAAGGACTGGTAGAATTCTGCGCTGAAACCATCTGGCCCTGGGCTTTTTTTGGTTGGGAGACTATCAATGGTTGCTTCCATTTCTATAGGCAAAATAGGGCTATTTAATTTGTTTATCTGGATTTGATTCAATTTTGGCAAATGGAATCGGTTGAGGAAATTGTCCATTTCCCTTAGATTTTCAAATTTTGTGGCATAAATGCCTTTAAAGCAGGTTCTTATGATTCTTTGTATTTCTTCAGTGTCTGTTGTTATGTCTCCCTTTTCATTTCTGATTTTGTGTATTTGGATAGTGTTTCTTTGTCTTTTAGTTAGATTGGCTAACGGTTTGTCTATCTTGTTAATTTTCTCAAAGAACCAGCTCTTGGAGTTGTTGATTCTTTGGATTGTTCTCTTTATTTCTAATTTATTGATTTCAGCCATGAGTTTGATTATTTCTAGGCGTCTAATCCTCTTGGGTGTTTCTGCCTCTTTTTTTTTTAAAGCTTCCTGATGTGTTGTTAACTTGTTTATGTGGGATGTTTCCATTTTCTTTTTAAAGGCACTTAGTGCTATGAATTTTCCTCTTAGCACTGCTTTCAATGTGTCCCACAAATTTGGGCACGTTGTTCCATCATTTTCATTGAATTTCAGGAAGTCTTTTATTTCTTCCCTTATTTCTTCTGTGACCCCTGTGTCATTAAGTAGAAAGTTGTTTAGTTTCCACGTGTTAGTATGCTTTTTGTTATTTCTGTTGTTGTTGAAGTCCAGCCTTAGACCATGGTGATCTGATAAGATACAAGGTATTATTTAAATCTTCTTGTATCTGTTGACTTTTGCTTCGTGACCAACTATGTGATCAGTTTTTGAGAACGTTCCATGGGGTGCTGAGAAAAAGATATAATCCTTTGCGTTTGGGTGGAAAGTTCTGTAGATATTTGTTAGATCCATATGATTCATGACATTGGTTAATGAAGTTATTTCCCAGCTTAGTTTTTGATTCAAAGACTTATCCTTGAGTGAAAGTGGGGTGTTGAAGTCTCCCACTATTAATGTGTGGGTATTGATGAGTGGTTCAAGCTTTGTTAATAACTCTTTTACAAATGTGGGAGCCCTTGTATTCGGAGCATAGATGTTCAAAATCGTGATGTTTTCTTGATTGACTTTACCTTTGACGAGTACAAAGTTTCCATCCTCATCCCTTTTGATTAATTTTGGTTGAAACTCTATTTTATTAGATATTAGAATGGCTACCCCAGCTTGTTTCTTGTGACCATTTGCTTGGAATATTTTTCCCCAGCCTTTTACCTTGTGGTTGAGATGTGTTTCTTGAATGCAGAAGAATGTTGGGTCATGTTTATGTATCCACTCAGTTAGTCTGTGTCTCTTTATTGGAGAATTGAGACCATTGATGTTGAAAGATATTAATGACCAGTGATTGCTAAGTCCCTTCATTTTTGATATTTGTAATAGTCGAGATTTTGTGAGGTTGTGATTTTGCGATGGTATAGTTACTTATTTCCTATGTAGTTTTGGTTGTAGTTTGATCCATTGGGGTGGAGTTTTTTTTCTAGTAACTTCTGTAAAGCCGGATTTGTGGCTAGGTACTGTTTGACTTTGTTTTTGTCATGGAATATCTTGTCTTCTCCGTCAATGGTTATTGATAATTTTGCTGGATATAGTAGTCTTGCCTCGTATCTGTGTTCTCTTAGGGTTTGCAAGACCTCTGTCCAGGCCCTTCTGGCTTTCATGGTCTCTGCTGAGAAGTCAGGAGTAATTCTGATAGGTTTGCCTTCATATGTTACTTGGCCTCTTTCTCTTGACGCTTTTAATATTTTCTCTTTGTTCTGTATATTTTGTGTTGTTATTATTATGTGGCAGGAAGATTTTCTTTTCAGGTCTATTCTATTTGGTGTTCTGTATGCCTCTTGTATGCTCATATGCATCTTCTTCAAATTGGGGAAATTTTCTCCTATTATTCTATTAAAGATATTTTCTGGGCTGTGGAGTCGGTTGCCTTCTCTTTCTTCTATCCCTATTATTCTCAAGTTTCGTCTTTACATGGTGTCCTTGATTTTTTGAATGTCCTGTGTCAGGCACTTTTCAGATTTAGAATTTCCCTTGATGGGTGTTTCCAGTTCTGCAATTGTATCTTCAAGTCCCAATATTCGTTCCTCCATTTCTTGCAATCTGTTCATAAGGCCACCTCTGAGATGCTTGCTTTCTTTTCTGATGCTTCTCGATCACGTTTTTCTTCCGTGTGTTCCTTTATGATAGCTTCCATTTTTATCTTCAGGTCTTGGACTGTTTTAATGATTTCCTTCATCTGGTTATTTGTATTTTCTGAAATTCTTCAAATGCCTCTTCATATGACTCTTTTAAATTCTCAGCCCTCTTGTTTGCCTCCTCCTGCATTTGTTTACAGATTTTATTTGTTTCTTCCCTTATCATCTTACTTACTAAGGACTTGAGGTCATTTTCTTGTATATCAATTGTTGTTGGGTTCTCCAGGTTGTTTTCATTGGGATTGCTGGGATCTGGAGATGCGAACCTGTTTTGGTTTTTGTTAGCATTCTTTCGCTGTCCTCTTGTCATTTTGGTGACTCTGGTGTTGGGATGTGGTTTGTTGTGACCTTCCCTGTTTGAGAGTGGATAGTTGATGCCTGATTATAGATAGGGTGCCCTTGCCTGTGGGGGTCAGGGAGTATTTCCCTGGACCAGGCAGGTGATTCAGGTTCTACTCCTGGAGATTTTTCTCAACACCTTAGGCTCCAGGCTGAGTCATGCAAAGTAGGTTTCTGTTTGGGCCTTTTCACCTTACTGCTGTAATTCAGATCAGCAGTTTTGGGATCTAGAGTAAGGCCAGCACACAAGCTCTCTGGTTGTGTAGGTTGATCCCAGCTGCCTGTCATTACTGTTGCTTTGTAGCCAAGACCCCGGGTGGATCAGATCTTCTGGTCTGCAGCTGTCTTTTAGCTCTGCCTCTATATTCCGTAGGAGCGTCCAGCCTCTTCCATGAATTTGGGAGTTCTTGCTGGGTCTGCAGGATATGACCCAGCTAGGATCTGCCTGTTGGACATTACAGGATCAGTGCCTGGTGGGCCTGAGACAATATGGTTTCAGGCCACTGGCAGTATCCAAGGAGGCAGCAATTTCCATGACCCTGTAAGCTAGGATGCTCCCAGATTGCTTTAGATCAGCAGTTAGACCCTGCAAGCACGACCCGAAGTACCATGGGAGGTCCTGTTGCACCCGCAAGAATGGACCTAGCTAGGTTCTGTTGTTTGGGGAGTGCCAGGTCGGTGCCGGCAGCCCAGGATGCTCCCAGATCGCTTTAGGTCAGCAGTTAAACACCGCAAGCAAGACCCACATCTCCCGATAATGTGGGCGGTCCCAGTGGGCTGTGGGAGCAGTCCACGCCGGTTTCTAACTGCCCCTGTTTGTAGGGTTAATCCTTTGTGTCTGGGTTCAGATTGGGCACAGGATGCGGACTGCGAGCTACATGCCAGCTCTAGTTGTTTTTGGTGAGTCCCACCACCTCTGTTTCCACTCGGGCTACGCAGGTGACCTCTGCAGTTTGGCCTGGTGTAGATGGAGAGGTTCAATGGTAGTTTCACCCTATTTGCTGAGACTGCTCAGGTTGGGGGCTCCGGAAATCCCCTCCCCAAATGGTGAGTTTGGGTTTTATGTGGTGGCTGCAGCTTGATTGTGGATTCTGTTTCAGAGTTTGGGGAGTGCGTTGTCACCTCCAGGCTGTTGCTTGTTCCGGGGTTAGACCCACTGGCGGGCTGCTGAGTTTGGGGCCCCACTCACCTACAGTTCTCAAAATCCAGCAGTCTAGATCTGGGTAGGGGTTTAAAGTTTACCGCCTGTATTGTCCTTGGCTGGTGCCTTAGTTTGAGCGGGACCTCTGGGCCCAAATCTGCCTATCATAATGTTCTCCTTGTAGGTTTCTAGGACCCTCTGAATCCTTCTACTTTGCCATTCTCCCATGCTTCTCTCATCTAGAGTCCCAATAGGATGTCCTCCCCTCTGTCCCAGTTTCCTGATAAGTGAAGGCTTTTGTGGGACATGCCCCTTGGGCTAGTATGCAGATATAAGTGAGTATATACCATTTAAGTCTTTCTGCTTCTGGGTTAACTCACTCATTATGATAATTTATAGCTAAATCCATTTATCCACAAATTTCAGGAATTCCTTGTTTTTAAAAGCTGAGTAGTATAGCCAATGGTCAGAACAGTCTCCACACTTGAGTGGAGAGTGGGATATGACTTTCTCATGTACTCTGGTGCCCCACATTTGACCATGTCCCCTGGAGGGGGAGACCTGGTGGCACTCAGAGGAAGGACAGCAGGTTACTGAGAAGAGACTTGATACCCTATGAGCACATACAGGGGGAGGTTATCCCCCTCAGGAACAGTCATAGGGGAGGAGAATAAGGGGAAAATGGGAGGGAGGGAAGAATGGGAGGACACAAGGGATGGGATAACCATTGAGATGTAACAAGAATAAATTAATAATAAAAAATTTTAAAAAATCCAGCAGTCTGTGGCTCCATTCATGTCCCTGGTCTCCTCGGAGTAGATCAGCTATGGTGCATACTGGTCAATGCCATCTTAGAATCAGAATTTCCTTGTTTTTAATATCTGAATAATACTTCATTGACTAAAATTGCCACAGTTTCCCATTCCATTCTTTGGTTGAGGGACATTTAGGTTGTTTCCAGATACTGGCTAGCATGAATAAGGCTGCTATGAAAGTAGTTGAGCAAATGTAGCATGGTGGAGCATCTTCTGAGTATATGCCCAGGGAGTGGTATAGCTGGGTCTTTAGGCAGTACTATTCCCAGTTTTCTGAGAAAGTGCCAGATTGCTTTCCAAAGTGGTTGTACAAGATTGCACTCCCACCAGCAATGGAGGAGTGTTCCCCTTTCTCCACATCCTTGCCAGCATGTGCTGTCACTTGAGTTTTTGATCTAGGCCATTCTGACTGGTGTATGATGGGATCTCAGAGTTGTTTTGATTTACATTTCCCTCATTGAGCATTTCTTTAATTGATTCTCAGTCATTCTATATTCCTCTGTTGAGAATTCTCTGTTTAGCTCTGTACCACATTTTTAAATGTGTTGTTTGGTTTGTTGGTATTTAATTTGTTAAGGTGGACATATATATATATATATATTTGATATTAACCCTTTGTAGGATGTAGGGTTAGTGGATATCTAGTCCCAATCTGCAGGCTGTTAGTTTTGTTCTGTTTACAGTATCCTTTGCTTTACAGAAGCTTTTCAGTTTCATGAGGTCCCATTTATTAACTGCCTATCTTAGAGCCTGAGATGTTACTATTCTGTCTAGGAAGTTGTCTCCTGTGCCAATGAGTTCTAGGCTCTTCCCACTTTTTCTTCTAAGTGATTTAGTGTGTCTAGTTGTATAATGAGATCTTTTATCCACATGGACTTTAGGTTTGTTCATGGTGATAAATATGGATCTATTTTCATTTTTCTACATGTAGACATCCAATTTGATGAGTGCCATTTGTTGAAGACGCTATCTTTTTTCCATTGTATGATTTTGTTTCCTTTGTCAAAAACCAAGTTTTCATAGTATGATGTTTTTTTTTCTGGGTCTTTGGCTTTTCCTTTTTTTTTTTTTCCTTCAAATGCCCATTAGTGGAGTTTTACTTCCTTTGTATTTAATTTCTGAAATCCTTTGTCTATTTTGGATAATAGTCTGTGATGCCTAATTTTGCTTGTGTGCTTCAATGCATTTAGAAATAATGAAATAACTAAAACCTAAGTATCTGAGGGATTTACTTCATTAGTTTATTCGAGTTGGAAGATGAACACTAAATATGGGCCACACATTCTAGTATTATCCTAAAAAAGAAACATGGAAAAAGGATGAGTGTATTTTTTCCACTTGCTGTCACACTTTCTGGCTGTATATACACTGTTGTTGTTCCTTCCTTGGTATGGGAGCCAACTTCTTCAGGATTCCATGAGACCAGCAGCTCGCTAGGAATCCTCAGAAACTCTAGCATCAGATTGGGACAGCTGAGACTTCCAGTGCTGGGGTCTGAAACAATGGACCCTTGGCTTCCTGTCAGGAGACAGCCACTACTAGTTCCTTTACTGTACATTATCTTTATTTTCGTGAGGTCCCACTATTGACACTTGAGTCAGTTCCTTGGCTTTTAGTGTTCTATTATAAAACAGTGTTTTCCTTTCCCAGTATGTTGGAGGATTTCCCCTGTGTTGTCTGCTCAAGTTTATGTTTCCAGCTTTAAACTAAGGCTTTGGTCCACTTTGGAATTGTTTTTGTAGAAAGTTAAGGACAAGAACCTAATTTTGTTCCTCTCCAGGTGGATGTCCAGTTTGCCAGCACATTTGCTGAAATTTTATTCTGAAAGATTTTTCGGAGGGTGTCCCTTGTCAACAACTAAGTAGGCATTGCCTCACTTCTTGATGTCCAAAATCTCTGTTTTATTTATTGATCTTTCTGTGTATTTTTTACAACAGTACTAGGCTGTCTTATCACCATGGTTGTGTAGTATAATTTAGGGTGAGAGATTGTATCATTTCCAGCAGTGTTCTTATTCCTTGGGACTGTTTCGGTATTTGTGATCTTTTGTGGTCTCATGCGAACTCTTTTCATATTTTTCTATTCCTGTGATATATGACATGGGAATTTGGATATTCACTCCATTTATTTTATATATTAATTTTGGTAGTATAAATTTGATTCACAAGGATGGTTCTGCCTATGCAGGAACAGGAAGTATTTTTCTGTCATGTATCATCTCTTCTGACTTCCTCCTGTAATATCTTGGAACTTCAGAGAGAAGTAGACCCGATTATCTGCCTCACATTTTGAATATAGCCAATGTATAGCATAATGAAAACTGCACATATGAGTAATTATGATGAGAGGAAATGCTGCAACACAGCCAAAATAAAAAAATGAGGAAGAAGCACGGGTGATGGGCATGCTCCATGAAAAGCTTATTAAACTAATTACATTTTATTTCTATTTCCTTTTTAAACTATTGTTTCTTCTTGAATTTCTCAAATGCATCCAAATCCCATAAATCCCATTCCCTTATTATCTGACCTCAGCCCTTAAGAACCCCCACGCAGAAAGGAGAAAATGAAATGAGACAGAAATTGGAAAGAGATTTCAATATTTCCAGAAATATTGTCACTATCTTGTAATATTCAGAAGTCCATTTTTAGTCACCATAAATATGGTTCCTTCCAAGTTTTCAAATGGAATGCATAGAACTGCAATCTTTCAGTAATTAAATATATATTTTGATCATGGCCCTTCCTGAACTTTATGGGCTTTTATAGGTCCTTCTCAGAGATGGCTGCTCACACTTTACAGTCACACTGCAATCACACACAACTATTTTACAGCAGCAACATTTGTGAGCAACTACTCTTGAGAACTGAGGACACAGGACTGTAGAGTTGGCTCAGAAGAGTGAACAACAGGCTGTTCTTGCAGAGGATACAGGTTTACTTTTGAGCAGCCATCTTGAGTACCTTATCACCACTAGTAACTTCAGCCTCTCTGGCCTGCAAGAGCACTTCTACTCATGGGCACACACCAAATTCAGACACAGACACATGATCAAAAGTTAAAAGTCCTGTATCTATATGTCTTCTAGATAGGACAAGGAAACCACTCCCAGGAGATCTCAACAATATGACTGCTGAAACAAGACCTGAGCAATGACAACCAGCTGACCTTCCAAAGTGGATGGGGAAATAGGAAGTGGTCCCACCACCAGAAGATCAACTGAAATTATAAACTGCTGAGAGTGGGAGAATCAGCCTTTTCCAAGGATGAGCCACCATAGTGGTCATCCAGTCCCAAGGAGCCAGACCTAGAAAAGTATGTGCTCAAGCATATTAAAATAACCCTGTTGGTTAGGTTTACATTTTATTCCCTTATATGTGTATGAGAGAGAATTGCAATTAATAATAAGAGGCCAGCTGAGCATGGTGACTATGCCTTTTTTTGTGGGAGGCAGACGTAGTAGAGTCTCTGAGTTTGAGAGCAGCCTGGTCTACATAGTGAGTACAGGGCAGCCAAGGCTACACAGAGAAACAATGTCTCATGAAGGGTGGAGAAGAGGCCATAAAGCTGAAGGGGATGGAGAAACAAGGAAGGAGCAAGAGGGATAATAAGAGGATAACACAATTTGTTACTTTTTCCAATCTAAAATGTTATATACAGTAACAGTAAAATTAGAAGCAAAATATCTCTCAGCACCTTGAAAATTCAAAGTGATCAGAACTATGTACATCAAGTCATGGAGTGAAACATTCGTGTCTCAAACGCAATGTAGAACATCCACCCAGATTCATGTTGTCCTCATTTTTTAATAAAAACATACCAAAATAAATTTTATTAAATACAAGTGTATAATTTATTCATGAGATATCAGAGCTTGCTTGCTTGCTCCATGGTTTTCAATATGCTTCCCAACTGTGAACCCATATAATTGAGATTATTCTATTCTGTAAGCGTTTTATTGCATATCTGCCTGTGCATATATCATATCATTTATAAACACTTCCTTCTCAGAGAAATTACCAACCTTCATTATCACTTGTGTAAATAATGTGAAACCAAAAACACTTATCTCTTTAAAGAGGATCAGAGATGCAAAGAGGCCACATACCGGTACACGATATGATCATTCAATCCAATTAATATCAGCATTTTAGTTTATTTCAAACAAATCAAGCTTCCATTGGTACCAAAATACGAAAGGAGGAGATTAAAACATCCAGAAACATAACATAATGATGAGAAAACAGGATCCAGATAGCTCCATGGGTTGCCTGGACACACACACACACACACACACACACACACACACACACACACACACACACCAGTTCTCAGGGCAAGAGAAGCCTATCTCACCCACAGCTGACTTCACTCAGCCTCAGCATCCTCTGCTCTTAGTTCAGATTCCAGCTCACTATGTTCTAGTTCATCCTTCTCAGGGGCTGCATCCCATTTTCTCTCACTCCTGATCTAGATCATCAAACCACCATTCAAGATCGTAACACAGTCCTGTTTGTCTATGGAAAATGCTAGGCAGAGCTGTAAACAACAGCATTGCATCCTCAGAGGAAGCCAGTGAGATACATGGCAATAACAAATAAACATGTAGTTACACCTGTCATTTCTGATTCATTATAATACTTAACTATGTATGATGGTAACATGTGATCATTGAACATGGAAAACAGTTGCTTTGAGATTTCTCTGTGATTTCCTAGCAGTTTCTGGAGAGTCAGAGTGAGTCAAGATTCACTCATCAGACTATTCAAACAGATTCTTCCCCAGTATGATCTGTCCACTAGAAAGTTAGTGAGAAGATGATCTGCAGGAGTGCCTAGCCAGGTGTGGTGTGCTATCAATTCTCACTAAGTACTATCGAACTGTGTGAGTGTAATTGTAGAGCTATAACTGTCCTTAGGATTGACAGGTTGTTGGTATTACTTTAGAAGAAAGGAAGAGACAAAAAACAAGAGGGAGAGACTGAGACAGAGACAGAGAGAGGGAGACAGAGAGAGACAGAGAGAGGAAAGGAAGAAAAATTGATACAAAAGACATCTCACCAGAATGCAAAAGGGTATAGGAGTTAGGAAATGACACACTTTGGTTTCAGTGCAGTCACTGTGGACTTCCTGGGGTCTCAGGCCTCCTCAAGCACAGCCTCCACACCATCAACCTTCTTGGTCTTTATCCCAGCTTAGCTCATAGGATGTGGATGTGGTGACAGTGTCATTTTTACCCTAACCAGAAAACTTCCTTAAGTGATGTGACGCAGATCAGAAGCAGAGCTGCATAGGTTTAAAAGCCCGTGAGGCCACCGAGCACACACTTGCTTCATCCCCTTCCCAGGGCTGTGTCTACTCTGCCCTCCTCCAACCTGAGCAGCCTTTTTGGGAAGATGACACCAGTGCTGATTCTCTTGGCCTTTCTCCTGCATCTTGGAGTTCATGCAGGTGAGTGAACAGCCCTGTTGTAGTGCCTTCCATGACACTTCTGCTGTTCTTCTGCTCAGCAGGAGTCAGGAATTGTCCTGGCAGTGCATGTAGGAGCTTTCTGCCCCTCAAGTCCCTATGGAATCCAGACATGGAAATGAGACACTGGCTAGATCCCCAACAAGTGGGGGTGTTCTCAGAAAGCTTAGTAGGCTCTGGCTTCCCCCAGCTTTTCTTTATCATGCAGAGACTGGATCATTCTTAGAAAAAACATGTTGCAGAGAGTTCAATGATAGAAAATGTACATCACTAACTTCCTTGAGCCCAGGGAAAGAGAAGCTTTAATGACCAGCTGGTGGGTAAGGCCACCAGCACAAGAATATTACCATCATTGTTAATATCCATCCTCAGCCTGCTGAAGAAAGAGGCCCAGGGTGACAAGATGCCTGCACTGCACACTACAGGGACTGTGCTGTGTAGTTGTAGTTGGTCTCTCCATTTCTTTACACAGGTCCTCTGCTCCTTCTGTAATTTCCTGCACACTACTCAAAATGCTAGGCTCTGAATCTGAATCCCACCAGCACTGCATTACTAAGTCTCTGGCTAACTAGAAGCCACTCATTCATTCACAGAAACCATTTACTGAACCACAAATAGGAGAATGTTAGAAAATGCATCTCCATAGGCTAGGCGGGGGGGGGGGGGACTGGGAAATAAACTAAAAAAAAGTTCCAAAGGAGCTGCCTGGATCCACTCAGCCTCTGGCAGGATGGAGAGAAAGCTTATCCCTAATGTAATGTAAAGCCGGATTGGGGGCCAAGTGTGACACACTCCTTCCAGAGCAGTATCTGAGGCTTAAGATTCAGCAAAGATTTTTTTTTTTGTGCAAGGAATCCTGTCTGCAACAGTCTTGGGGACAGCAGATCTCACCCTCTATTGTGCCCTTCCCAATCTTCCCTCCTGACCTCTGCTGCTCCCAAACACCCATATCCTTGCCTTTTCTTTCAGAGGAGATCATTGGGGGCCATGAGGTCAAGCCCCACTCCCGCCCCTACATGGCATTTGTTAAGTCTGTGGAAGAAGACGGGAAGAGCAGTCGCTGTGGAGGCTTCCTGGTGCAAGACAGCTTCGTGCTGACAGCTGCTCACTGCAGGGGAAGGTGAGGAGAAGCACCCTGCCTTGTCCCAGTTCTCTGAGACCCCCACACAGGCGCTTCTTTCCTTTACTGTGGATGCTTCCCTGAGAGCTCACTAGAAGGCAGGGCTAAGAAAATGGAAGTCTAATTATAGGAATATTTGAGGTCACAGGGTGAAATATCAGAGCCAGCAGCACACTTGGGTTGATCAACTGCACTGGCCTAAAACAGCAGTGGTTGAGGTGACAGTACACATTAAGAATCAATGAAAATTATGGAGTGTTACCTAGAAGCAAGAGGGAGCTTTCAGGAGTCTCATGACACTGAGAAGAAGGGAACAGCAGGTCCCATACTGAGCAACCTCTGGGTCCTGAAGTCCCCTCAGCTAGAGCCCTATCCTGCCTATCCTGCCTGGGTGCATCCTCTCTGACTGCACATCTCTCATGTCCACTCTGCTCTCTGCATAGTTCAATGACAGTCACGCTGGGGGCCCACAACATCATGGCACAGGAGCAGACCCAGCAGATTATCCCTGTGGCAAAAGCCATTCCCCACCCTGACTATAATTCTGAGAGCAAGATCAATGACATCATGCTGTTAAAGGTGAGACCTGTGCAGATTCCACCCACTTTCCTCAACTCACCCCTTACCCCCCACCCCGCCCCAGCTGCCTGTGTTCTTCCTGGTGCCGTTCTTCCCCTCTCCTCCAGCTCTCATCCTGCTTCTTCCCTCCCTTCCATCCTGGCTTTTGTGTGACCCAAGACAGCAGGATCCTGGATGATTTGGTCTCTCCTGTCTCTTCCCATCAGCTGGAAAGAAAGGCCAAGAAGACTAAAGCTGTGAAGCTCCTCAAGTTGACCAGGGCCAATGCCCGTTTGAGGCCAGGGAAGAAGTGCCATGTGGCTGGCTGGGGGATGACGTCCTTCGATGCTACTAAAGGATCTGACGTCCTACAAGAGGCTGAACTGAGCATTCAGGTGGACCAGCAATGTGAGAAACGTTTCCCTCACTATTCCAAGACAACAGAGATATGTGCTGGAGACCCCAAAAAAGAACAGCTTGCTTTCCAGGTAAGATTCAAGCGTGTAACAGAGAAAACACAGGGTGAGCGGATCCTGTAAGAGGCCTGCCTGTGAGAATGGCCAGAGCCTCAAGCCTCAGCTCAGAGGGGGACAGCCCAATAGTGCACCTGTTAGTCCCTTGTGTGGGGCTACCAAGAGTGAGGGTTGATAAACATCAGTTATCCCCAAGCTGCATTAATTATGCGAGAGCATACCTGAGCACTTCAGGGAAAGCCTTGGACTGAGTTCGAATGAGAGGGTAGGCCTCCCTGGAGCTCTGGTATTGAGGCAAGTTGGAAAGCCTGTCCTGGCATTGATAGTTATCATTACCAGGAGGTGAGAGGGTGAGCAGGCTTAGATCTTCCATTCTCTTCCCACAGGGCGACACTGGGGGACCACTCGTGTGTGACAACAGAGCCCATGGACTTTATGTTCCTCAGGGGAATGAAGCCCTTCCAAATATCTTTACTAAAATCTCCTTCTTCCTGCCTTGGATAAAGAAAAACATGAAGCTCCCCTAGCAGGTATTAAAGCACCTGTGATGACCACCTTTTCTGACCACAGGCAAGAAGTTTGGGCAGCAATTGATTGTTCATAATAAATAATCCCCTGAGCACATGTGACTGAGGTTCTTTATTGATCGAGCCACTTTATCGTTTGTCCACCTCACTGGTCCAGGCAGCCATGTCCCTGTCAGTTCTGGGCTCCGCTTCCTCCCCTTCCCCGCCCATCCCCTCACTGGAACTTCAGGCTGCATAGTTCACACACAGTTATCACCCTACATGGTGGGTGTAGAAGGTTGTTTCTTTGTTGTTATTTTTGACATAGGCTCTCAGTGTATAGCTCTGAGTTGCTTGGAATGTACTATGGAAACCACACTAGACTTAACCCCACAGAGACCTTCCCTTCTTTGTTTTCCCAGTGCTGGAATTAAAGGTGTTTGTCACAACATCCCATCATAATCATATTTTAATTCTCAACTCCCTGAGGTTGGCTTTGTCACAACACAGTCATCAAGAGGCTACAGCACCGCTGAGGTGTTTTGCAGTCAGTCACTCACATTCATACTTAGCCCTCCAGAAAGGACTCTTCCGGGATGCAGGAAATATCTACCATCTCTAAGCCACCTTCATCAAGCCAACAACATTTGTCAGTGTTGAACAAACATTGGATGGAGGGAGATTTATCCCTGGGAATTCAGAAGGTGCCACGCTTTCAGTCTCCAGGTCCTCCTGGTCTCTAGCAGGGCAGGCTACTCTCACCAACTGAACTGTCTGCAGTCTAGAAGGCTGAGACACCCCTCTGATGGCACCTGGCTCACCTCTGTTCTGTTTCCCAGGCCATAACTAAACTTCTGTACCACTTCCGGCCGCCAATACTTTCCAATAGACGACCTCCAGCCCCATCTTCCCCAGGCTTGGTTAATCGAACCTTTCACTCCTCTACCTATAAGTTCCAAGCACTGTTGACTCTTCTCTACTTCATATTCCAGCTAGAACTGGGCTGCCAGTCACCTGATGCTCACCCCTTTCACTGAGGCAAGTCGGGCTGAGACCTGGGCCAATCCAAGTCTTCCCTGGGGAAAGAGGCTCTGCCATGCCCTCCAGTTTCTCAACATCCCTGGCTCAACCTAGAAACTCGGCCTCCCCCTGCTGGCCACATGGTGACATAGCAGTGTGTGATCCTGAGGGATCCCAAGGGATGCTAGGTTGTACCTTTTTACACCATCAACCAACACTTGTAGCTCTCTGGCTTTGTATCAGGTGTTCAGTAGACTCCTTCTTCACCTTCCTCCTCTAATTTAACTAGACAGGTCAATGTGACACAAATGGACCTATGTTTGGAATTCACAAAAAGGCATGTTGTAAAACAAGATTAAATTCTGTATGTTCTAAGTGTACCATGTACATGGTCTTCAGAATGCACTGTGTGAAGTTGGAAGAGAGTTATAAATCCTCCATCCCTGTGGGTTCAATTGTGCCCTGTGTGGAGCCCTCATGGAAGGAGGTGGGGAGGAGAAAGGCAAGCAGAGAGGCTCTAACTTGCCTGATGTTCAAACCAATGACCATGGCACTCCAGCTGACGGACAAGACAGTTCATGGTGACCCATGGGACCCTGTTTAAGCCCCTCACACAGCAACACTGATGAGTTATACTTTCTTTCCTTCTCTCATACATTACACCCTGAGAACCACTTTCCTCTCTCCACAACTCGCCATGCCCCCACACCTCCCTCAGATCCACTCCTTACCTTTTCCTTTCAGGCTTCCTAGGATTATCAACCGAACACAGATTAACCAGTTAACATGAGATTAGACACAAACCTTCATATCAAGACTGGAGGAGTCTCCTAGTATGAGAAAATGGGTCCCAGTGTAGGCAAAAGAGTCAGAGATTATACCAGTTCCCACTGTTATGAGTCTCACATGAACACCAAGCTAACAGCCATAACATTACGCAGAGCTGAGACACACACATGGTCCCTAACTGTCACTTCAGTCTCCCTGAGCCCATATGAACCCTTTAGTTGATTTAGTGGGCCGTGTTCTCCAAGGATCCTTGCATCCTTTGTCTCCTAAAAGTTTTCCTCGCCCTTTTCATAGAGGCGCTCCCCCCAACCAAGTTCAGGCTAACGTTTCGCAGTGAGTCTCTGAAACTGCTCCCATCAGTTCTTGGATGATGCTTGTAGGACAACTGCGATAGGCTCCCATATATGGGTTTAACAGACTGTCATTAGGAATCATTTCATTGATTTCTCTTTTTATGTCTAGTTATGTTTGGCTCAATCCTTGGTCTCAGGGCTACCCGGCCTCTGTTTCCTGACCATCCAGGCAGTGTCAGGCATGGGATTCTGTTTTATGAAAATAAATTTACCAGGCTTCTGCTTGTGGTGTTATCTTAAAGTTAAATCAGTCACTGGTGGCTTCTCCACAATTTCTGTTCCACCTTTACCCTGGCACATCTTGTAGACAGAAAAATTGTAGGTCAAAGGTTTTGTGGCTGGCTTGGTGTCCCAGTCAGACCCCTGGACGTCTTGTCTGGTTACAGATGGCCAGGCATTGGGGTCTTTGCAAAGGTCACCCTCATAGTATCCAGGGAGTTTCTAGTGCAATAGCTTTCCACATTATCCTTCAAGTGCTCCAACCATTTGACTTCCCAGGGCACTCTCCCTGCATTGCCCCCTCCCTAACCTGATTCTTCCTCTTTACATCCCCACCCACCTCCAGCCCATGTGCAAAATCTATTCTATTTCCTCTTCCCATGGAGGTCCATGATCCCTTCCTTGAGCCTCCTTGTCACATATGCTCTCCGGGCTGTGGCTTGTACCATGATGATCCACCTATAAGTGAGTAGGACATGTGTGTCTTTCTAGGTCTGGGTTTTCATGGGATGAGTTTTCTCTACTTCTATCCATTTGCCTGCATGATGCCACTTATTAACAGCCGAGTAACACACCTGTGTATAAATGTACCACATCTTTTTAACAGTCTTTTTCTGTAGTGGGAAATCTAGGTTTTTCTCCCATTTTTGAACTATTACAAAGCTACTATTTACATAGTTGAGCAAGTTTTCTTTGGAAAGATGGTGCATCCTTTGGGTTTACTCACAGGAGTCATTTAGTTGGGCCTTGAATTATATTGATTCCTAATATTCCATGAAAGCAATATATTAATTTTCATATTGATTGTACAAATTTACACTTCCACCAGCAATGAAAGAGTGTTCCCCTTTCTCCATATCTTTGCCAGCATGTGCTGTCACTTGAGTTTTTGATCGAAGCCATTCTGACTGTGTGCGATGGAATCTCAGAGTCGTCTTGATTTACAATTCCCTTATTGAGTATTTCTTTAATTGCTTCTCAGCCATTCTATATTCCTCTGTTTTGAATTTTCTGTTTAGCTCTGTAGTCCATTTTTAATTGTGTTATTTGTTTTGTTGGTATTTAATTTCTTGAGTTCTTTATATAATTTGAATATTAGCTCTTTGTTGGATGTAGGGTTGGTGAAGATCTTTTCCCAATCTGTAGGCTGTCAGTTTGTTCTGTTAACAGTATCTATCCTTTGCTTTACAGAAGCTTTTCAGTTTCCAGAGGTCCCATTTATTACTTGTTGATCTTAGAGCATGAGCTACTGGTGTCTGTCCAGGAAGTTGTCTTCTGTGCCAATGAGTTCTAGGCTCTTCTCACTTTTTCTTCTAACTGATTTACTATGTCTGGTTTTATATTGAGATCTTTTATCCACTTGGACTTTCTGTTTAAGCAGGGTGATAAATACGGATCTATTTGCATTTCTACATGTAGACATCCATTTTGACCAGCACCATTTGTTGAAGATGCTATCTTTTTTCCATTGTGTGGTTTTGTCTTTTTGTCAAAAATCAAGTGTCCATAGGTGTGTGGGTTTTTTCCTGGGTCTTTAATTTGATTCCATTGATCAAACAGCCAATTTATATGCCAGTACCATGCCATTTTCATTACTGCTGCTCTATAATATAGTTTGAGATCAGAGATGGAGATTCCTCCAGAAGATCTTCTATTGTACAGGAGTGTTTGGGCTATTCTGGTTTTTTTTTTTTTAATTTATTCTTGTTACATCTCAATGTTTAACCCATCCCTTGTATCCTCCCATTCCTCCCCCCCCCCCCATTTTCCCATTATTCCCCTCCCCTATGACTGTTCCTGAGGGAGATTACCTCCCCCTGTATATTCTCATAGGGTATCAAGTCTCTTCTTGGCTACCAGCTGTCCTTCCTCTGAGTGCCACCAGGTCTCCCCCTCCAGGGGACATGGTCAAATGTGAGGCACCATAGTACGTGAGAAAGTCGTATCACACTCTCCACTCAACTGTGGAGAATATTCTGACCATTGGCTAGATCTGGGAAGGGGTTTAAAGTTTACCTCCTGTATTGTCCTTGGCTGGTGCCTTAGTTTGAGTGGGACCCCTGGGCCCAAATCTGCCTATCATATTGTTCTACTTGTAGATTTCTAGGACCCTCTGTATCCTTTTATTTTGCTATTCTCCCATGCGTCTCTCATTTAGAGTCCCAATAGGATGCCCTCCCCTCTGTCCCAGTTTCCTGGTAAGTGAAGGCTTTCGTGGGACATGTCCCTTGGGCTAGTATGCAGATATAAGTGAGTATATACCATTTGATTCTTTCTGCTTCTGGGTTAACTCACTCATTATGATCATTTCTAGCTCAATCCATTTATCCACAAATTTACACTATTCTGGGTTTTTTGTTTTTCCATATGGAGTTGAGAATTGATCTTTCAGTGTCTGTGAAAATTGTGTAGGTATAGGTAATGTGTAGGATAGGGAATGCATTGAATCTGTAGGTTGCTCTTGGTAGCATTGCTAATTTTACTATGTTGATTCTCCCGATCCATGAACATGGGAGATCTTTTCATTTTCTGATATCTTCTTCAATTTCTTTCTTTAGGGACTTGAAGTTTTTTCATACAAGTCTTTCACTTGCTTGTTTAGAGTTACACCAAGATCCTTTATATTATTTGCGGCCATGTGAAGAGTGTAGTTTCCCTAATTTTTTTCTCAGCCAGTTTGTTATGTGCATACAGTAGGGCTACTGATTATTTAAAATTAATCTTGTATCCAGCCTCTTTGCTGAAGGTGTTTTTAAGCTTAGGAGCTCTCTAGTGGAGTTTTGAGGGTCCCTTATATATACTATCATATTATCTGCAAAAAGCGATACCTTGATTTCTTTCTTTCCAATGTGGATCCCCTTGATATCTTGTTGTTGTTTTGATGCTCCTTTATTGAAAATTCTCTGCTTAGATATTACCTCAATTTTAATATTATTTCTTTGTTTATGTCTAGTTTCTTACATTCTTTGCATAGTAGCCCTCTGTCATATGTGAAGTGTAAGGGAGGTCAGCTTCAGAAGAACGGTACAGGATGTACCCACACAACAAATCTTCAACAAAAGGAGATTTATTAATGCAGAGGGGGCATGCACAGGGTGCTGCAAAGTCAAGATCAGCAACAAATGCAAACGAGAAAGAAAAACAAAAGAAGAGAATCCAGAGAAGCAAGAGAGAAGAGGTATTTATGCAGGAATGGGTCTTTAAGGAGGGAAGGGGAGTCTGTGCTGGAGTGAGTTGGCAAATTCTTTTTGGAAATCTTAGCTAAATAATGAATTTTGATTACTGGACCTTGCTGTTTAGTCTCAGGAATGACTCAGTGGCCAAACAAGAGAATAGAACTTGTGTGAGGCTATCGTGAAGAATGTACTCTAACTTTTTAGTGAAGGAACTATGTAAAAGTCAAAACCTTTGGGTGCCATGTTTACCATGATAAAACTTGTGTTTGCCAAGCTTGGGGCTGCTAGAGATGGTCATGGTATTGATGAAACTCTTTTTTTTTTTTCATTCTGCAGAGTTTCCTTTGCCTTAAAGATGCTTCTAAGTTTCCTGAGGTCCCAGTTTTTAATTGTTGATCTTGGTGCCTGAAGTATCCATGTTCTGCTCAGGAAGTCATCTCCTTTGCCAATGTGTTCAAGATTGTGTCCCACCCTATCCTATCAGCTCCAGTGTATCTGGAGGCATGCTGAGGTCTTTGATCCACTTGTACTTGAGTTTTGGCGATAGTTATGGACCTATTTGCATTCTTCTACATGGAGACTTCCAGTTAAGTAAGCATCATTTGTTGAAGATGTTTTCTTTTTCTATCTATCTATCTATCTATCTATCTATCTATCTATCTATCTATCTTTATCTATCTATCTATCTATCTATCTATCTATCTATCTATCTATCAAAACCAGGTGTCCACAGGTGTGTGGATTTACATCTGGGTCTTTCATTCAATTTCATAGATCAACATGTCTATTTTTATGACAATACAAGGCAGTACTTATTACCAATGCTCACCAGTAATAGAAATGAGGGTGGATATTCAACACTTCTAAAAAATAGTTATTGAATATTTCTTCTTTCGTTCATACTTTTCCTTTAAAAAAAAACCACCAGATTGTTCCATTCCAATGCCCATTTATGGACTGGCAGTTTTACTTTCTTGGTATTTAATTTCTGAAATTCTTTGTCTATTTTGGACAATAGTCTATGATGACTAATTTTGCTTTTCTACTTGACTGTATTCAGAAATTACTAAAACCTAAGTATCTGGGAACACCAGTGAAGGATTTTCTTCATTTGGTTATTTGAGGTGGAAGGTAAGCACTATGTCTGGGCCACACCTTCTAGCACCAGCCTACATAAAAGGACATGGAAAAGGGGTTTAATTTTTTTCATATGCCCTCACACTTTCTGGCTGTATATACCCTGTTGTTGTTCCTTCCTTGGTATGAGAACCCACTTCTTCAGGATTCTGTAACAGATGGGACCAGCCGCTCTCTAGGAATCATCAGGTTGAGCAGCAGATTGGGACATCTGAGACATCTAGTCCTGGGGACTGAATCACTGGACCCTTGGCTTCCTGTCAGGAGAGAGTTATTATTCTTTCTTTTGCTGCACAGAATTTTATTTTCATGAGGTCTCAGCTGTAGAGTCAGTTCCTCTGCCTTTAGTGTTCTGTTTAAAAAAATCTTACTTCTCCCAATATTTTGAAGGATTTTCGCTGTGTTTTCTTCTTAAGCTTATGTTTCCAGCTTTAAGCTGAGGCTGTTGATCTGTTTTGAAATGGTTTTTGTAGGATGTTAAGGACAAAAATCTAATTTTGTTCCTCTCCATGTGGATATTCAAGTTTGTCAGCATATTTGTTGGACATTTATTTTCAAATGTTGTTTTGGTTGTTGTTTTTGTTTTGTTTTGTTTCGTTTTTTGATCCTTGTCAACAATTAAGTGGGCATTGCACTGTCTCTTGATGCCCAAAACCTCTGTTCTATTCATTGGTCTTCTTATCTATTTTTGTACCAGTTGCAGGAAGCCTTACCACTACGGTCATGCAGTGTAATTTAGGATGAAATATTGTTACATTTCCAGCAGTGTTCTGATTCCTTAAGACTGCTGTGGTATTTGTGGAAGTTGTGGTTCCTTTTGTTATTTTTCTAAGCCTGTAACATATGACATGGGAGAAGCAGAAAGACTCACATGGTATATACTCACTTATAATTGGGCACTAGCCCAAAAGGAATGTCCCATGAAAGTCTTCACTTACCAGGAGATTGGGATAGATGTGAGCACATCCTACGGGGACTCTAGGTAAGAGAAATATAGGAGATGGAGAAATAGAAGGGCCCAGAGGGTCCTAGAAACCTACAAGAAGAACATCATAACAGGAGGATTGAGGCCCAGGGGCGTCTGCTCAGACTATTGCACTAACCAAGGACAATACAAGTAGCAAAAAGAGAATCTCCACTCTGATCTACCCAATGGGCAGGACATTCTCCACAGTTATGTGGAGAACGAGGACTGACTCTGACATGAACTCTGGTGCACCATATTTCACCACCTTCCCTTGGTGAGGAGGTCTGATGGCTCTCAAAGAAAGAATAAGTAGGCTACCAAGATGAGACTTGATAGTCCATGACCATATAGTGGAGGAATAGTTCTCCCTTGATCTTAGGCCTCAGGGAGGGGAAGAGGGTGATGCAGGAAGGAGGGAAAAACAGGAGGATACAAGTGATGGGATAAAAATTGAGGTGTATGAAAGCCTCCATTAATCACAAAATATGAAAGGAGGCAATTAAAATACCCAGAAACATAAAGTAGTGATGAGAAAAGGAAATCTAGATAGCTCCATGGGTTACCTGGACACACACCCAAACACACGCTCACGCACAAGCACCAACACCTGTCCTCAGGGCAAGGCTACCCTGTCTCACCCACAGCTGACCTCACAAACTCACAGTATCTTCTGCTCTAAGCTCAGGTTCTCAGCTCCTTCCAGTCAAGTTCATCCTTCTCAGGGGCTGCATCCCTGTCTCTCTCACTCCTGACCTAGATCATTAAACCATCATTCAAGATCTTAAAAAGGTCCTGTTTGTCTATAGAAAATGCTACACAGAGCTGTAAACCACAGCACTGCATCTTCAGAGGGAAGCCAATGAGATACATAGCAATACCGAATAAACATGTAGTTTCACCTGTCATTTCTGATTCATTATAATACTTAACTATGTATGGCAGTAGCATGTGATCAAAGGACACATGGAAACAGTTGCTTTGAGATTTCTCTGTGACTTCCTAGCAGCTGCAGGAGAGTCAGAGTGAGTGGAGATTCACTTACCAGACTATTCAAACAGATTTTTCCACAGTATGATCAGTCATCTTGAAGGTTAGTGAGATGATGTGTGGCAGGACTGCCTAACCACATGTGGAGCACTATCCAGTCTCACTGAGAACTGTCAAACTGTGCGGGTTTATGTGTAGCGCTATAATTGTTGTTAGGATAAACAGATTGTTGATAGTAACTTAAAAGGAACACACACACACACACACACACACACACACACACACACACACACACACATATAGAGAGAGAGACAGAGAGACAGAGACACAGAGAAAGAAGGAGAGAGGAATGGAAGAAAAATCCAATTGACACCAAAAGACATCTCACCAGAATACAAAGGGGTATAAGAGTTAGAAAATGACACTTTAGTCTCAGGGCAGTCACTGTGAACTTCCTGGGGTCTCAGGCCACCATCCACAGCCTCTACACCATCTAATTTCTTAGTTTTCATCCCAGCTTAGCTCATAAGATGTGAATGTGGTGACAGGGTCATTTTACCTGAACCAGAAAACTTCCTTACATGATGTGACACAGATCAGAAGCAGAGCTGCATAGGTTTAACAGCCCGTGAGGCCACTGAGCACACACCTGCTTCATCCCCCTCCCAGGGCTGTGTCTACTCTGCCCTCCTCCAACCTGAGCAGCCTTCCTGGGAAGATGGCACCAGTGCTGATTCTCCTGGCTTTTCTCCTGCCCCTTGGAGCTCATGCAGGTGAGTGAACACCCCTGTTGGAGAGGTGCCACCACATGACACTTCTGTTGTCTTTCTGCCCAGCAAGAGTCAGGAATGGTCCATGCATTGCACCCAGGATCTTCCTGAACCTCAGGTCCCTACCAAATACAGACTTGGAAATGAGACACTGGATAAATCCTCAACAAGATGTGAGGACGGGAGTTGTTCTCAGAAAGCTTAGTAGGCTCTGGATTCTCCCAGCTTTTCCTTATCATATAGAGATGGGATCATCCTTAGAAAAAACATGTTGCAGAGAGTTCAATGATAGAAAATGTACATCATTAACTTCCTGATCTCAGGGAAAAAGAAGCTTTAATGACCAGCATGCAATGGGTAAGGCCACCAGCACAAGAATATTACCATCATTGTTAACATCCATCCTCAGCCTGTTGAAGAAAGAGGCCCAGGGTGACAAGATGCATGCACTGTACACTGCAATAGCTCTGCTGTGTAGCTGTAGTTAGTTTCTACACTGCTGTTTGCATGTCCTTTGCTCTTTCATTAATTTCCTCCAAATCCCAGGCTCTGAAACCTACCAGCACAGCATCACTAGCCCTCTGGCTAACTAAAAGTCACTAACTCATGCACAAAAGCAGTTACTGAACAAAGAAAAGGAGAATTTTAGAAAATTCACCTCCATAGGCTTAGGGGAAAAGCTGAGAAAATGATACTCACTGACAAAAAACTTTCAAAGGAGCTGCCCCGGTTTCAATCAGCCTCTGGCAGGATGGAGAGAAAGCTTTACCCATGTAATGTAAAGCAGGATTGGGGAACAAGTGCTACCCTCTCTTTCTGAGAACATCTGTGGCTTAAAATTCAGCAAAGGTTTTTCTATGCGCAAGGAGTCCTGTCTGCAACAGTCTTGGGCACAGCAGATCCCACCCTCTATCTCACCCTTCACAATCTTCCCTCCTGACCTCATCTGCTACTCTCAGACACCCCATATCCTTGCCTTTTCTTTCTGAGGAGATCATCAAAGGCCATAAGATCAAGCATCACTCCCTCCCCTACATGGCATTTGTTAGGTTTCTGAAAGAAGATGGGAATAGGAGTCGCTGTGTATATTTTCCCACAATGCACATGTGCTGCATACTGTCAGGCACTGTAGGCACTTCCTTGTGCATTACAACTATGTGCTAACAGCTGCTCACTGCAGGGGAAGTGAGGAGAAGCTGCTTGCCCACACAGGAGATTCTGTCCTTTACTGTGGATGCTTCCTTGAAAGCTCATGGAAAGCAGGGTTGTGTAAAAGGAAGTCTGGTAAAAGGAATATTTGAGGTCACAGGGTGAAGTATCAGAAACATCAACACACTTGGGTTGATCAACTTCACTGGATAAAGTAAAGTAGTGGTTGAGGTTGAAAGCTCAGGTTGAGAATCAATGGAATCATTGGGATATTGCCTAGAAGTAAGAGGGAGCCTCCAGGCATCTCATGATGCTGAGAAGAAGGGAGCAGTAGGTTTGACACTGAGGCATTCCTGTGCCCTCAAATCCCCTCCCTGCCTAGCCTGTGTACTCCCTGTGTCCTGAAGAGTGCCATCCTGCCTAACCCTGCCTGGGCTTAATCCTCCTGTCCACTCTGCTCTCTGCACAGCTCAATAACAGTCACGCTGGGGGCCCACAACCTCAAGGCACAGGAGCAGACCCAGCAGATCTTCCCTGTGGCAAAAGCCATTCCCCACCTTAACTATAATTCTAAGGACAAGATCAATGACATCATGCTGTTAAAGGTGAGACCTGTGCACAGTCCACCCACTTTCCTCAACTCACCCCTCACCCCCCACCCCACCCCTGCTGCCTGTGTTCTTCCTGGTGCAGTTCTTCCCCTCTCCTCCTGCTCTCATCCTGCTTCTTCCCTCCCTTCCATCCTGGCTTTTGTGTGACCCGGGGCAGCAGGATCATGGCTGATCTGATCTCTCGTGTCTCTTACCATGAGCTGGAGGGAAAGGCCAAGAGGACTAAAGCTGTGAAGCTCCTCAAGTTGACCAGGGCCAAGGCCCGGGTGAAGCCAGGGAAGAAGTGCCATGTGGCTGGCTGGGGGGTGACATCCTTCAATTCTACTAAAGCATCTGATCTCCTACAAGAGGCTGAACTGAGCATTCAGGTGGACTATCAATGCCAGAAACACTTCCCTCACTATTCAGAGACAATACAGATATGTGTTGGAGACCTCCGAAAAATACAACTGGCTTTCAAGGTGAGGTTCAAGCATTTAACAGACAAAATATAGGGAGAGAAGAGCCTGAAAGATGCTGACTGTGAGAATCACCAGAGCCTTGAGCCTCAGCACAGAGAAGGCACAATAGTGCACCTGTTAGTCCCTTGCTTGGGGCTACCAACAATGTGAGGTGGGAAATATCAGTCATCCTAAATCTATGTGAATTATCCCTGTTGACTTCAGGGAAAGCCCTGGACTGTGCTCTAAGAAAAAAATCAGGCCTCCCTGGAGCATTGGCACTGAGGGAAATTGGAAAGCCTGTCATGGTCCTGATCTGACAGTTAGCCTTGCCAGGAAGAGGGAGGGAGAGAAAATAGAGGGTACTAGGCTTAGGTCTTCCATTCTCTGCCTGTAGGGTGACTCTGGGGGGCTCCTTGTGTGTGACAACAGAGCTTATGGAGTTTGTGCTCATGCTAAGAAGGAAACCGCTGTAGACATCATCACTAAAATTTCCCCCTTCCTGCCATGGATAAGCAGAAACTTGAAGCTCCCCTAGCAGGTATTAAACCACCTGTGATGACCAGCTTTTCTGGCCACAGACAAAAACCACATGGAGTTGGCAGCAAAGGCTGAAAACTGATAATACATAAACCCCTGGGTGCGTATAACGGAAGTTTGTCATTGTTTGAGCCATTTTCTGGTTTGTTCACCTCGCTGGTCCAGACAGCCATCTCCTGTCAGTTCTGAGCTCTGCTTCCTCCTCCTTCCCCAGCCCCTCCCTTCATTGGAACTTCAGGCTATAAACTTTCCACACAGTTAACATCCCATTGGTGGGCAATAAGGGGTTGTTTCTTTGTTTTTAGTTTTGATATAGGCTCATACTTTATAGCTCTAACGTGCTTGGAAATTGCTATGGAAAGCACCATGAACTTAAACCCACAGAGACCTTCCCTTCTTTGCTTTCCCGGTGCTGGAATTGAAGGTGTTTGCCACAGCATCCGATCATAATCGTATTTTAATTCTGAACTCCCCAAGGTTGGCTTTCTCACAACACAGTCATCAGGAGGCTACAGCACTGTGGGGGTGTCCTACACTCAGTCACTCATATTCATACTTAGTCCTACACAAATGAATCTTCCTGGATGTAGGAAATTCCTACCATCATCAAGCCAACAACATATGTCAGTGTTGAACAAGGCATTGGGGTGAAGGGAGATTTGTCTCTGGAAATTCAGAAGTTGTGGGCCATGCCACCCTTTCAGTCTCCTATTCCAGGACTTCCTGGTCTCTAGCAGGCCAGGCTACTCTCACCACTTGAACTGTCTGTAGTCGAGAAGGCTGAGACATCCCTCTGATGGCACCAGGCTCACCTCTGTCCCATTTCCCAGCCCAGAAGAGAGATCACTCAACTTCTGTGCCCCTTCTGGCCTGCCAGTGTTTTCCAATAGACTACCTCCAGCCCCACACCCCCCAGGCCTGTTTAATACAGCCATTCACTCCTCTACCTATAAGTTCCAAGCACTGTTGACTCTCCTCTACTTCATATTCTAGCTAGAATTGGGCTGCCAGTCACCTGATGCTCACCCTTTTCACCTAGGTCAGTCAGGCTGATATCTGTACCAAGCCAAGTCTTCCCTGGAGAAAGAGGCTCTGCCATGCTCTCAGGTCTCTCAACATCCCTGGCTCAGCCTGGAAACTCGGCCTCCCCCTGCTGGCCACATGGTGTTATGGCAGTTTGTGATCCTGAAGGATCCAATGGATGCTAGGCTACAAGTCTCTTTTCACATCATCAACCAACATTTTTAGGTCTCTCTGGCTTTACATGAGGCATTCAGTAGATCCTCCTTCACCTTTGTCCTTTAGTTTCACTAGACAGGTCAACGTGCAACAAATGGACCTATGCTTGGAATTCACAAAAAGGCATGTCGTAAAGCAAGATTAAATTCTGTATGTTCTAAGTGTACCATGTACATGGTCTTCAGAATGCACTGTGTGAAGTTGGACGAGAGTTATAAATCCTCCATCCCTGTGGGTTCAATTGTGCCCTGTGTGGAGCCCTCATGGAAGGAGGTGGGGAGGAGAAAGGCAAGCAGAGAGGCTTAGCTTGCCTGATGTTCAAACCAATGACCGTGCCACTCCAGCTGACCTACAAGACAGTTCATGGTGACCCATGGGACCCTGTTTAAGCCCCTCACACAGCAACACTGATGAGTTATACTTTCTTTCCTTCTCTCATACATTACACCCTGAAAACCGTTTACCTCCCTCCAGAACTCGCCATGCCCCCCACACCTCCCTCAGATCCACTCCTCTCCATTTCCTTTCAGAACAATGCAGGCTTCCTAGGATTATCAACTGAACAGAGAACAACCAGTTAACACGAGAATAGGCACAAACTTTCATATCAAGAGTGGAGGAGAATACCAGTTGAGAAAAAAAGGTCCCAGAGTAGGCAAAAGAGTCAGAGACCACCCCAGCTTCCAGTGTTAGCAGTCCCACAAGAACACCAAGCTAACAACCATAACATTATGCAGAGGACACAGCTGAGACCCATACATGGTCCCTGATTGTCACTTCAGTCTCTCTGAGCCCATATGAATCCTGCTTGTTTGATATACTGGGCTTTGTTCTTCTAAGGTCCTTGCATTCTTTGTCTCCTAAAATCTTTCCTCACACTTTTCATAGATAATCCCCCTCCCAAGTTCAGCCTAGTGTTTGGCTGTGAGTTTCTGAAACTGCTCCCATCAGTTCCTGGATGATGCTTTCTGAACATGACTGCAGTAGGCACCCATATATGAGTTTAGCAGGCTGTCATTAGGAATCATTTCATTGATTTCTCTTTTTATGGCCAATTGTGTTTTGTTCTATCCTTGGTCTCAGGACTACTCAGCCTCTATTTCCTGATCATCCAGGAGTGTCAGGCATGGGCTTCTGTTTTATGAAAATAAGTTTACCAGGCTTCCACTTGTAGTATGACCTTAAAGTCGAATCATTCATTGGTGGCTTCTCCACAATTTCTGCTCCACCATTACCCCAGCCATCACATAGACAGGAAAATTGTAGGTCAAAGGTTTTGTGGCTGGCTTGGTGTCCCAGTCGCACCCCTGGAAGTCTTGTCTGGTTACAGATGGCCAGTAAAGGCTCCATGTGCCCCTGTCCTTGGAGTCTTTGCAAAGGTCACCCTCATGGTATTCGGGGAGTTTCTAGTGCACTAGGTTTCCACATCACCCCTCTAGTGATCCATACAGTCGACTTCTCAGGGCTCTCTCCCTTCATTGCTCCCTCCCTGATTCTGCCTCTTCACTTCCCCACCCACCTCCAGCCCCTGTGCAAAATCTATTCTATTTCATCCTCCCATGGAGATCCATGATTCCTTCCTTGAGCCTCCTTGTCACGTAGGCTGTCTGGATTATGGATTGCAGCAGGATGATCCTTTATTTAGCAGCTAATGTCCACCCATAAGTGAGTAGGACATGCTTGCTTTTCTAGGTCTGGATTTTTACAGGCTCAGTTTTTTCTACTTCAATCCATTTGCCTGCAAATTTCATGATGTCATTTATTAACAGCAGAGTAACACTGCCACATCTTTTGAACAGTCTTTTTCTGTGGTGGGAAATCTAGTTTTTTTTTTTAATACCAGTTTCCAGCTATTACAAACAAAGATAATATGAACGTAATTGAACAAGTTTCCTTATGGAAAGATGGAGCACCCTTTGAGTTTATGCCCAGGAGTGATTTAGCTGGGCCTTGAGTTAGAGTGAGTCCTAATTTTCTGAGAAAGCAATATATTAATTTCCATATTGGTAGTATACATTTGCACTTCCAACAGCAATAGAGAAGCCTTCTCCTTTCTCCACTTCCTTGCCAGCATGTGCTGTCTCGTGAAGTGTGGTCTAAGCCATTCTGACTGGTGTAAGATGGAATCTCAAAGTATTTATTTGCATTTTGCAAATAGCTGAGGATGTTGAACCTTTCTTTTTTAATTTATTATAATCCATTCGGATTACCTCCTGAATGTTCTCACCTTGCTTTTATCTTCCCATTAACATCCTCTCTCCCTCATTTTTAATTTAAATTTAAATTTTCCCTCTCTGCCTCTTCTGCTCTATTCCCTCTCCTACCTCAGACAGAAGTGGACCTCCTCCCACACCAAATGGCTAGAGCATATCAGGTCTCATCCAGACAGTCTGTTTCCCTTTCCTCTTTGTGCTGCCAGTGCTCCACCCCAATAAGAAGTGATCAAATGAGAAGCAGCAGAGTTCATGTCAGAGGCTGTCACTAATTCCCCACAACTGTGGAGAATGAGCTATCCATTGGCTAGCTCTAAACATGGAGTCTGGTTTTACTGCATGCATTATCCTTGGTCGGTGCCATTTCAAGATTTCCTTATTTTTAATAGCTGAGTAATACTCCATTGTGTAAAAGTAGTATAGTTTCTTATTTCATTCTTGGGTCGAGGGAGATCTTGGTTGTTTCCAGATACTTGCTAGTTTGAATAAGGCTGCTATGAAAGTAGTTGAGGAAATGTAATATGGTGGAGAATCTTTTCAGTATATGCTCAGGAGTGGTATAGCTGGGTCTTGAGGTAGCACTCTTCCAATTTTTTGAGAAAGTGCCAGATTGAGTTCCAAAGTGGTTGTACAAGATTGCACTCCTCCCAGCAATGGAGGAGTGTTCCCCTTTCTCCACATCCTTGCCAGCATGTGCTGTCACTTGAGTTTTTGATGTAAGCCATTCTGACTGGTGTACGATGGAATCTCAGAGTCGTCTTGATTTACAATTCCCTACCTGAGCATTTCTTTAGGTGTTTCTCAGCCATTCTACATTCCTATGTTGAGAATTCTCTATTTAGCTCTGTACCCCATTTTTAATTGTGTTATTTGGTGTGGTGGTATTAATTTCTTGATTTTTAAAATATATTTTTGATATTATCCCTTAGTCAGATGTAGGGTTAGTAGAGAGCTTTTCCCAATCTGCAGGCTGTCATTTTGTTCTGTTTACAGTATCCTTTGCTTTACAGAAGCTTTTCAGTTTCATGAGGTCCCACTTGCTATTTGCTCATCTTAGTGCCTGAACTGTTATTATTCTGTCCAGGAAGTTGTGTCCTGTGCCAATGAGTTCTAGGCTCTTTCCACTTTTTCTTTTAAATGGTGTAGTGTGTCTGGTTGTACTTTGAGATCTTGTATGCACATGGGCTTTAGGTTTGAGCAGGGGGATAAATATGGAACTATTTGCATTTTCTACATGTAGACATCCAGTTTGACCAGTGCCATTAGTTGAACTCTTCTTTGTCAAAAGTCAAGTGTCCATAGGTGTATGGGTTTTTTTTCTGGGTCTTCAACTTTTCCTTTTTTTTTTTTTTGAAAAACTGACTATTTCCTTCTAATGCCAAGTAGTCGATGGTAGTTTTACTTCCTTAGTATTTAGATTCTGGAATTCTTTGTCTATTTTGGATAATAGTCTATGGTGATTAATTTTGCTTGTCTACTTGAATGCATTTAGAAATAGCTAAATAACTAAAACCCAAGTATCTGAGGGATTTACTTCATTAGCTTATTTGAGTTGGAAGATGAACAATAAATTTGGCCCACACATTCTAGTATCAGCCTAAAAAAGAGACATGGAAAAAGGATGAGTGTATTTTTTTCCACTTCCTGTCGCACTTTCAGCCTGTATATACACTGTTGTTGTTCCTTCCTTGGTATGAGAACCTACTTCTTCAGGATTCCATAACAGATGAGACCAGCAGATCTGTAGGAATCTTCAGGGACTCCAGCATCAGATTAGCACAGCTGAGACATCCAGTGTTGGGGACTGAAACAATGGACCCTTGGCATCCCATCAGGAGACAGCCACTACCATTTCCTTTGCTGTACAGAATCTTTATTTTCATGAGGTCTCACCTACTGATACTTCAGTCAGTTCCTTTGGTTTTAGTGTTCTGTTAAAGAATATCTTGAAAGATTTCCCCTGTGTTTTCTTCTCAGGCTTATGTTTCCAGCTTTAAACTAAGACTTTTGATCCATTTTGGAATGGTTTTTGTAGAAGGTTAAGGATATGAACCTAATTTTGTTCCTCTCCAGGTGGATGTCCAGTTTTGCCAGCACATTTGTTGAAATTTTATTCTCAAAGTTTTTTTGGAGGTCCTTGTCAACAACTAAGTGGGCATTGCTTCACCTCTTGATGCCCTAAAATCTCTGTTCTATTCATTGATCTTTCCGTCTATTTTTACAACAGTACTAGGCTGTCTTATCACCATGGTTATGCAGTATAATTTAGGGTGAGATATTGTCGCATTTCCAGCAGTGCTCTTATTCCTTAGGACTTCTTTGCTATTTGTGGTCTCATATGGACTCTTTTTACACTTTTCTAAGCCTGTGAAATATGACGTGGGAATTTTGATATGCACTCCATTTATTTTGTATACCAATTTTGGTAGTAGAAATTTGATTCACAAGGATGGTTCCCTGCAGGAACAGGGAGTATTTTTCTCACCATATATCATCTTTTCTGGTTTCATTTTATAATATCTTGGAACGTCAAAGAGAAGTAGACGCAATTATCTGTCTCACATTTTGAATAGCCATTGTATAGCATACAGAAAACTGCACATATGAGTACACTATGATGGGAGGAAATGCAGCAACACAGCCAAAAATAAGAAAATGAAGAAGAAGCACAAGTGATGAGCATATGTTCTGAAAAAGCATATTAAATTAAGTAGTTTTTTCTTTGTATTTCTTTTTTAAAGTCTTTGTTGTTTCTTCTTGAATTTCTCAAATGCATCCAAATCCCGTGCATCCCATTCCCTTCTTATCTGACCTCAGTCCTTCAAAAATCCCCACCCAGAAAGGAAAAAATGAAATAAGACAAAATTTGGAAAGAGATTTTAATATTTCCAGTATTGTTACTGTCTTGTAATATTCAGAGGTTCATTTTTTAGTCACCATAGACATGGTACCTGCCAAGTTTTCAAATGGAATGCATAGAATTGCAATCTTTCAATCAAATTAAATGTATATTTTTTATCATGTCCGTTTATGATATTTATGGGCTTTCATAGTTTTTTCTCAGAGATGGATGCTCACATTTTACCATCACACTGCATTCACACACTACTATTTCACAGCAGCTACATTCATGAGCAACTACTCTTGAGAACTGAGCACACAGGACTGCCGAGATGGCTGAGAAGACTGAACAATATAGGCCGCTCTTGCAGAGGATACAGGATTACTTTTGTGCAGCCTTGTTAAGTACCTCATCAGCACATGTAACTTCAGCCTCTCTGGCCGGCTAGGGCATCTCTACTCATGGGCACACACCAAACACAGACACAGACACATAATCAAATGTTAAAAGTCTTGTATCTATATTTCTTCTAGATATGACTAGGAAACCTCTTCCAGGAGATGTCCCTAATATGACTGCTACAACAAGACCTGAGCAATGACAACCAGTTGAGTTTCCAAAGTGGATGGGGAAATAGGAAGTGGCCCCACCACTAGAGGAAGATCAACAGCAATTATAAACTGCTGAGAGCGGGAGAATCAGCCTTTTCCAAGGATGAGCCACCATAATGGTCATCCAATCCCAAGGAGCCAGACCTAGAAAAATATGTGCTCAATCATATTAAAATGACTCTGTTGGTTAGGTTTATATTTTATTCCCTTATATGTGTATGAGAGAGAACTTTAATTAAGAGTAAGAGGCTAGCTGAGCATGGTGACACATGCCTTTTTCATGGGAGGCAGACGTAGTAGAGTCTCTGTGAGTTTGAGAGAAGCCTGGTCTACATAGTGAGTACAGGGCAGCCAAGGCTACACAGAGAAATCCTGTTCACAGGGAGAAAAGAGTCCATAAAGCTGAAGGGGAAGGAGAGACAAGGAAGGAGCAAGAGTGTTAATGGGAGGACAACATAATATGATACTTTTTTTCCAATTTAAAGTGTTATGCACACTAACAGTAAAATTAGAAGCAAAATATCTCACAGCACCTTACAAATTCAAAGAGACCAGACTATGTCCATCATGGAGCGAAACGTTCATGTCTCGAACACAAAGTTGAACATCCACCCAGATTCCGGTTGTCCTCATTTATGTTTTATGAAAATATATCAAAATAAATTTTGTTAATACAAGTGTATAATTTATTTATGAGATATCAAAACTTGGAGCTTGCTTCATAGTTGTAAAGATGTGCACCCATATAATTGAGATTATTCTATTCTGTAAGGGTTGATTGCATATCTGCCTGTGCAGATATCATGTCATTTATACACAGTTCCTTTTCAGGACAATTAATAACCTTCATTATAACTTGTATAAATAATGTGAAGCCAAAAAACACTTATCTCTTTAAAGAAATGCAAAAAGGTCACATACCGGTACACTGTACGATCCATCAATCCAATTAATATCAGCATTTTAGTTTATTTCAAACAAATAAAGCCTCCATTGGTACCAAAATATGAAAGGAGGAGATTAATATATCCAGAAAAATAACATACTGATGAGAAAACAGGATCAGAGTAGCTCCCTGGGTTACCTGGATGGATGTACACACACACACATACACACACACACACACACACACACACACACACGCCTGTCCTCAGGGCAAGGCCACCCTGTCTCACCCACAGCTGACCTCACACAGCTCTCAGCATCTTGTGCTCTAAGCTCAGATTCTTACCTCCCTCCAGTCAAGTTCATCCTTCTAGGGGCTGCATCCCTGTCCCTCTCACTCCTGATCTAGATCATTAAACCATCATTCAAGATCTTAACAAGGTCCTGTTTGTCTATAGAAAGTGCTAGGCAGAACTGTAGACAACACCATTGCATCCTTAGAGGGAAGCCAATAAGATACATGGCAATACTTAATAAACATCTAGTTACACCTTCCATTTCTGATATGTTATAATACTTAACTATATATGGCAGTAATATGTGATCATTGGACACATGGAAAACAGTTGCTTTGAGATTTCTCTGTGACTTCCTAACAGTTTCTGGAGAGTCAGAGTGAGTTGGGATTCACTCATCAGACTATTTAGAGAGATTCTTCCCCAGTATGATCAGTCACCTTGAAGGTTAGGGAGATGATGTGTGGTAGGACTGCCCAGCCAGAGGTGACTTGCTATCAATTCTCACTATGTACTATTGAACTGTGTGAGTGCATTTGTAGAACTATAGCTGTTTTTAGGATTAACTGGTTTTGGTATTACTTTAGAAGAAAAGAAGAGACAAAGAACAAGAGACAGAGACAGAAATGGAGAGACTGAGAGAGACAGGGAGAGAGAGAGAAAGAGACAGAGAGACTGGGAGGAAAGGAAGAAAAATTGATACAAAAGACATCTCATCAGAATGCAAAAGGGTGTATGAGTTAGAAAATGACACACTTTGGTCCCAGTGCAGTCAGTGTGGACTTCCTGGGGTCTCAGGCCTCCTCAAGCACAGCCTCCACACCATCAACCTTCCTGGTCTTTATCCCAGCTTAGCTCATAGGATGTGGATGTGGTGACAGTGTCATTTTTACCCAAACCAGAAAACTTCCTTAAGTGATGTGATGCAGATCAGAAGCAGAGCTGCATAGGTTTAAAAGCCCATGAGGCCACTGAGCACATATTTGCTTCATCCCCTGGCCAGGGCTGTGTCTACTCTGTCCTCTTCCAACCTGAGCAGCCGTCCTGGGAAAATGATACCAGTGCTGATTCTCCTGGCCTTTCTCCTGCCACTTGGAGGTCATGCAGGTGAGTGGACAGCCCTGTTGCACAGGCGCTATCATATGACACCACTGCTGTCCTTCTGCCCAGCAGGAGTCAGTAATTGTCCTGGCACTGCAGACAGGAAATTTCTGAACCTGCATTGCACATGCCATTACCTCTGCTGTCTAGTTGTAGTTGGCCTCTCCACATCTTTTTTCAGGTCGCCTGCTCATTCAGTCATTGTCTGCACACTACTCCAAATCTCAGGCTCTGAATCCCACCAGCCCTCTGGCTAACTAGAAGTCACTCATTTGTGTACAGAAAGCATTTACTGAACCAAGAATAGGAGAATGTTAGAAAATCCACCTCCATAGGCTTAGGGGAAAAGCTGAGAAAATGACACCCAATGACAAAAAAGGACCAAAGGGGCTGTGCAAGATCCACTCTGCCTCTGGCATGATAAAGGGAAAGCATACCCCACATGTAATTGTAGAGCAGGCATAGGTGGCAAGTGCTACCCACTCCTTCCAGAGATGGTTCTGAGGCTTAAGATTCAGCAAAAGTTTTTCTATGTGCAAGGAATCCTGTCTGCAACATTCTTGGGGATATCAGATCCCACGCTCTATCACACTTTCCCAATTTTCCCTCTTGACCTCATTTGCTGCTCCCCATATCCTTGCCTTTTCTTTCAGAGGAGATCATTGGGGGCCATGAGGTCAAGCCCCACTCCTGCCCCTACATGGCAGTTGTTAGGTCTCTGAAAGAAGAAAATGGGTCGCTGTGGAGGCTTCCTGGTGCATTACAACTTTGTGCTGACAGCTGCTCACTGCCGGGGAAGGTGAGGAGATGCAGTTTGCCTATAGCCTCTGAGACCCCCACATAGATGCTTCTGTCCATTACTGTGGATGCTCCCCTGAAAGCTCACTGGGAAGCAATGTTGTGTAAATGGAAGCCTGATAACATGAATATTTGAGGTCACAGGGTGAAATGTCAGAGGCAGCAGCACACTTGGGTTGATTAGCTGCACTGGCAAACTAAAGCATTGGTTGAGGTTGAAAGTTCATTTTAAGAGTCAATGGAATCTTTGGAACATTGCTAAGAAGCAAGAGGGAGCCTTCAGGAGTCTTGTGATGCTGAGAAGGGAGCATCAGGTCACACACCGAGACACTCCTGAGTCCTCCAATCCCCTCAGCTAGAGCCCCACCCTGCCTACCCTGCCTGGGCTGCGTCCTCTCTGACTTCACTTCTCTCATGTCCACTGTACTCTCTGCACAGACCAATGAAAGTCACACTGGGGGCCCACAACATCATGGTACAGGAGCAGATCCAGCAGACCATCCCTGTGGCAAAAGCCATTCCCCACCCTGACTATAATTCTGAGAGCAAGATCAATGACATCATGCTGTTAAAGGTGAGACCTGTGCACAGTCCACCCACTTTCCTCAACTCACCCCCCACCCCCATCCCACCCCTGCTGCCTGTGTTCTTCCTGGTGCAGTTCTTCCCCTCCCCTCCTGCTCTCATCCTGCTTCTTCCCTCCCTTCCATCCTGGCTTTTGTGTGACCCAGGACAGCAGGATCATGGCTGATCTGGTTTCTCCTGTCTCTTTCCATCAGCTGGAGAGAAAGGCCAAGAGGACTAAATCTGTGAAGCTCCTTGTGTTGACCAGGGCCAATGCCCAGATGAAGCCAGGGAAGAAGTGCCATGTGGCTGGCTGGGGGATGACATCCTTTGATTCTACTTAAGGATCTGACGTCCTACAAGAGGCTGAACTGAGCATTCAGGTGGACCAGCAATGTGAGAAACACTTCCATCACTATTCCAAGACAACAGAGATATGTGCTGGAGACCCAAAAAAATATACAGCTTGCTTTCCAGGTAAGATTCAAGCATTTAACAGACAAAACACAGGGCAAGGGGATCATATACAAGACCTGCCTGTGAGAATGGCCAGATTCTCAAGTCTCAACTCAGAGAAGGGACAGCCCAATAGTGCACCTGTTAGTCCCTTGTGTGGGGCTACCAAGAGTGAGGGTTGATAAACATCAGTCATCCCCAAGCTGCATTAATTATCCCACAGCATCCCTGTTGACTTCAGGGAAGGCCTTGGACTGAGTTAGAAGGAGAGGGCAGGCCTCCCTGGAGCTCTGGCACTGAAAGAAGTTGGAAAGAGTGTCCTGGCCTTGACCTAACAGTTAGCCATGCCAGGAGGAGGGAGGGAGAGCAGAACCAGAGGGAACCAGGCTCAGATCTTCCTTTCTCTGCCCACAGGGTGACTCTGGGGGACCACTCGTGTGTGACAACAGAGCTCATGGAATTTATGTTCTTCGGAAGAATAAAACCAGCCCAAGTATCTTTACTAAAATCTCCCCCTTCCTGCCTTGGATAAGGAGTAACATGAAGCTCCCCTAGCAGGTGTTAAAGCACCTGTGGTGACCACCTTTTCTGGCCACAGAAAAGAACCACATGGAGTGGGCAGCAAATGATTGATTGTTCACAATAAATAATCCCCTGAGCGCATGTAACTGAGCTACTTTATTGTTTGTTCATCTCACTGGTCCAGGCAGCCATGTCCCTGTCAGTTCTGGGACCTGCTTTCTCCCCTTCTCCAGCACCCCCTCACTGGAACTTCAGGCTACATAATTTACACACAGTTATCACCCTACAGGTGGGAGTAGAAGGTTGTTTCTTTATTCTTAGTTTTGATATAGGCTCTCAGTGTATAGCTCTGAGTTGCTTGGACTTTGCTATGGAAACCACACTGGACTTAAACCCACAGAAACCTTCCCTTCTTTGCTTTCCCAGTGCTGGAGTTAAAGGTGGTTGCCACAGCATCCCATCATAATCATATTCTAATTCTCAACTCTCAAATGTTGGCTTTCTCACAACACAGTCATCAAGAGGCTACAGCTCCACTGAAGTGTTTTACACTCAGTCACTCATATTTATACTTAGCCCTCCAGAAATGACTCTTTCTGGATGCAGGAAATTCCTACCATTTTTAAGCCACCTTCATCAAGCCAACAACATTTGTCAGTGTTGAACAAGGCATTGTTGTGAAGGGAGATTTGTTCTGGGAATTTAGAAGGTGTGGACCATGCTACCCTTTCAGTCTCCTATTCCAAGACCTCCTGGTCTCTAGCAGGGCAGGCTACTCTCACCACCTGAACTGTCTGTAGTCGAGAAGGCTGAGAGACATCCCTCTGATAGCACCAGGTTCACCTCTGTCCAATTTTTCATCCCAGAAGAGAGATCACTCAACTTCTGTGCCCCTTCTGGCCTGCCAGTGTTTTCCAATAGACTATCTCCAGCCCCACATCCCCAGGCCTAGTTAAGCCAAACTTTTACCCATCTACTTATAGGTTACAAGCACTGTTGACTCTCCTCTACTTCATATTCCAGCTAGAATTGGGCTGCCAGTCACCTGATGCTTATCCTTTTCACCTAGGTCAGTCAGGCTGAGATCTGTACCAAGTCAAGTCTTCCCTGGAGAAAGAGGTCTCTCAGCATCCCTGGCTCAGCCTGGAAACTCGGCCTCCCCCTGCTGGCCACATGGTGTTATGGCAGTTTGTGATCCTGAGGGATCCAATGGATGCTAGGCTACAAGTAACTTATGACATCATCAACCAACACTTGTAGCTCTCTGGCTTTGTATCAGGTGTTCAGTAGACATCTTCTTCACCTTCCTCCTCTAATTTCACTAGACAGGTCAATGTGCCACAAATGGACCTATGTTTGGAATTCACAAAAAGGCATGTTGCAAAACAAAATTAAATTCTGTATGTTCTAACTGTATCATGGGCATGGTCTTCAGAATGCACTGTGTGAAGTTGGACTAACGTTGTAAACCCTCCAACCATGTGGTTTCAATTGTACCTCGTGTGAAGCCCTCATAGAAAGAGGTGGGATGGAGAAAGGCAAGCAGAGGGCATCTATGTTGGGCTGATACTCACTTTCAAGTGAGTATATACCATTCATGTTTCTCTGGGTCAGCGTTACCTCATTCAGGGTGATCATTTCTAGTTCTGTCCACTAGTCTGCAAATTTCAAGACTTCCTTATTTTTAATAGCTGAGTAATACTCCATTGTATAAAAGTACATCAGAATATTTTCCATTCTTCAGTTGAGGGACATCTAGGTTGTTTCTCGATACTGGCTATTATGAATAAGGCTGCTATGAAAGTAGTTGAGCAAATGTAGTATGGTGGAGCATCTTCTGAGTATATGCCCAGGAGTGGGATAGCTGGGTCTTTAGGCAGTACAAGTCCCAACTTTCTGAGAAAGTGCCAGTCTGAGTTCCAAAGTGGTTGTACAAGATTGCATTCCCCCCAGCAATGGAGGAGTATACCCCTTTATCCACATCCTTGTCAGCATGTGCTGTCACTTGAGTTTTTGATCTAGGCCATTCTGAGTGGTATAAGATGGGATCTCAGAGTTGTTGTGACTTACATTTCCCTCATTGAGCATTTCGCTAATTGCCTCTCAGCCATTCTATATTCCTCTGTTGAGAATTCTCTGTTTAGCTCTGTACCCCATTTTTAATTGTGACATTTGGTTTGGTGGTGTTTAATTTCTTGAGTTTTTTAATATATATTTTTAATATTAGCCCTTTGTAGGATGTAGGGTTAGTGAAGAGCTTTTCCCAAGCTGCAGGCTGTCATTTTTGTTCTGTTGACAGTATTCTTTGCTTTACAGAAGCTTTTCAGTTTCATGAGGTCCCATTTATTAATTTCTGATCTTAGCACCTGACCTGTTACTGTTCTGTCCAGAAAGTTGTGTCTTGTGCCAATGAGTTCTAGGCTCCTTCCACTTTTTCTTTCAAGTGATTTAGTGTGTCTGGTTGTATATTGAGATCTTTTATGCACATGGGCTTTAGGTTTGTGCAGGGTGATAAATATGGATCTATTTGCATTTTCTACATGTAGACATCAGGTTTGACCAGTGCCATTTGTTGAGGATGCTATCTTTTTTCCATATTAGGGTTTGGTCTTCTTTGTCAAAAGTAAGTGTCCATAGGTGTGTGGGTTTTTCTGGGTCTTCGACTTTTCCTTTCCTTTGAAAAACTATTTCCTTGCAATGTTCATTAGTGGAGTGGCAGTTTTACTTCCTTGGTATTTAATTTCTGAAATTCTTTGTCTATTTTGGATAATAGTCTGTGATTATTAATTTTGCATGTCTACTTGAATGCATTTAGAAATAACTAAATAACTAAAATCTAAATATCTGAGGAATTTACCTCATTAGGTTATTTGAGTTGGAAGATGAACAAAAAATTTGGGGCACACATTCTAGTATCAGCCTAAAAAAGAGACATGGAAAAAGGAAAGATTTACTTTTTCCACTTCCTGTCGCACTTTCAGCCTGTATATACACTGTTGTTGTTCCTTTCTTGGTATGAGAACCTACTTCTTCAGGATTCCATAACAGATGAGACCAGCAGATCTGTAGGAATCTTCAGGGACTCCAGCATCAGATTAGCACAGCTGAGACATCCAGTGCTGGGGACTGAAACAATGGACCCTTGGCTTCCTGTCAGGAGACAGCCACTACCATTTCCTTTACTGTACAGAATCTTTATTTTCATGAGGTCTCACCTATTGATACTTGGGTCATTTCCTTTGATTTTAGTGTTCTGTTAAAAAAGTGTTTGCTTTTCCCAGTATCTTGGAGGATTTTCCCTGTGTTGTCTTCTCAAGTTTATGTTTCCAGCTTTAAACTAAGACTTTTGATCCATTTTGGAATGGTTTTTGTAGAAGGTTAAGGATAAGAACCTAATTTTGTTCCTCTCCAGGTGGGTGTCCAGTTTTGCCAGCACATTTGTTGAAATTTTATTCTCCAAGACTTTATGGGCGGCCTTCCTTTTCAACAATGAAGTGGGCATTGCTTCACCTCTTGATGCCTCAAATCTCTGATCTATTCATTGATCTTTCTGTCTATTTTTACAACAGCACTAGGTTGCCTTATCACTATGGTTGCTCAGTATAATTTAGGGTGAGATATTGTCGCATTTCCAGCAGTGTTCTTATTCCTTAGGACTTCTTTGCTATTTGTGGACTTTTGTGGTCCCATATGAACTATTCCTGTGAAATATGACATGGGAATTTGGATATGCACTCCATTTATTTTATACATTAATTTTGGTAGTATAAATTTGATTCACAAGGATGGTTCTGCCTATGCAGGAACAGGAAGTATTTTTCTGTCATGTATCATCTCTTCTGACTTCCTCCTGTAATATCTTGGAACTTCAGAGAGAAGTAGACCCGATTATCTGCCTCACATTTTGAATATAGCCAATGTATAGCATAATGAAAACTGCACATATGAGTAATTATGATGAGAGGAAATGCTGCAACACAGCCAAAATAGGAAAATGAGGAAGAAGCATGGGTGATGGGCATGCTCCATGAAAGAGCATATTAAACTCATTAGGTTTTATTTCTATTTCTTTTTCAACCTATTGTTTCTCCTTGAATTTATCACATGCATCCAAATCCCATGTATCCCATTCCCTTCCTATCTGACCTCAGTCCTAGGGAATCCCCACCCAGAAAGGAGAAAATGAAATGAGACAGAATTTGGGAAAAGATTTCAATATTTCTGGAAATATTGTCACTGTCTTGTAATATTCAGAAGTCCATTTTTAGTCACCATAAATATGGTACCTGCCAAGTTTTCAAGTGGAATGCATAGAACTACAATCTATCAATAAAATTAAATATATATTCTGATCATGGCCCTTCATGAACTTTTTGGGCTTTTGTAGATCCTTCTCATAGATGGCTGCTCATACTTTACTGTCACACTGCATTCATACCACCACTGTTTAACAGCAGCTACATTTGTAGCAACTACTCTTAAGAACTGAGCACACAGGACATCATGGATGTCTTAGAAAACTGAACAATACAGGCTGGTCTTGCAGAGGATACAGGTTTACTTTTGAGCAGCCATCTTGAGTACCTTATCACCACTAGTAACTTCAGCCTCTCTGGCCTGCAAGAGCACTTCTACTCATGGGCACACACCAAATTCAGACACAGACACATGATCAAAAGTTAAAAGTCCTGTATCTATATGTCTTCTAGATAGGACAAGGAAACCACTCCCAGGAGATCTCAACAATATGACTGCTGAAACAAGACCTGAGCAATGACAACCAGCTGACCTTCCAAAGTGGATGGGGAAATAGGAAGTGGTCCCACCACCAGAAGATCAACTGAAATTATAAACTGCTGAGAGTGGGAGAATCAGCCTTTTCCAAGGATGAGCCACCATAGTGGTCATCCAGTCCCAAGGAGCCAGACCTAGAAAAATATGTGTTCAAGCTTATTAAAATAACCCTGTTGGTTAAGTTTATATTTTATTCCCTTATATGTGTATGAGAGAGAATTATAACTAAGAGTAAGAGGCCAGCTGAGCATGATGACTATGCCTTTTTCATGGGAGGGAGATGCAGGAGAGTCTCTGAGTTTGAGAGCAGCCTGGTCTACATAGTGAGTACAGGGCAGCCAAGGCTACACAGAGAAACAACGTCTCATGGGGGTAGGGGAAGAGGCCATAAAGCTGAAGGGGATGGAGAAACAAGAAAGGAGCAAGAGTGATAATAGGAGGACAACATAATTTGTTACTTTTTCCAATTTAAAATGTTATATACAGTAACAGTAAAATTAGAAGCAAAATATCTCTCAGCACCTTGAAAATTCAAAGTGATCAGAGCTATGTTCATCAAGTCATGGAGTGAAACATTCGTGTCTCAAACGCAATGTAGAACATCCACCCAGATTCATGTTGTCCTCATTTTTTATAAAGACATACCAAAATAAATTTTATTAAATACAAGTGTATAATTTATTTTATGAGACATCAGAGCTTGCTTGCTCCATGGTTTTCAATATGCTTCCCAACTGTGAACCCATATAATTGAGATTATTCTATTCTGTAAGCGTTTTATTGCATATCTGCCTGTGCATATATCATATCATTTATAAACACTTCCTTCTCAGAGAAATTACCAACCTTCATTATCACTTGTGTAAATAATGTGAAACCAAAAACACTTATCTCTTTAAAGAGGATCAGAGATGCAAAGAGGTCACATACCGGTACACGATATGATCATTCAATCCAATTAATATCAGCATTTTAGTTTATTTCAAACAAATCAAGCTTCCATTGGTACCAAAATATGAAAGGAGGAGATTAAAACATCCAGAAACATAACATAATGATGAGAAAACAGGATCCAGATAGCTCCATGGGTTGCCTGGACACACACACACACACACACACACACACACACACACACACACACACACACACCAGTTCTCAGGGCAAGAGAAGCCTATCTCACCCACAGCTGACTTCACTCAGCCTCAGCATCCTCTGCTCTTAGTTCAGATTCCAGCTCACTATGTTCTAGTTCATCCTTCTCAGGGGCTGCATCCCATTTTCTCTCACTCCTGATCTAGATCATCAAACCACCATTCAAGATTGTAACAAGGTCCTGTCTGTCTATAGAAAATGCTAGGCAGAGCTGTAAACAACAGCATTGCATCCTCAGAGGAAGCCAGTGAGATACATGGCAATACCAAATAAACATGTAGTTACACCTGTCATTTCTGATTCATTATAATACTTAACTATGTATGATGGTAACATGTGATCATTGAACATGGAAAACAGTTGCTTTGAGATTTCTCTGTGATTTCCTAGCAGTTTCTGGAGAGTCAGAGTGAGTCAAGATTCACTCATCAGACTATTCAAACAGATTCTTCCCCAGTATGATCTGTCCACTAGAAAGTTAGTGAGAAGATGATCTGCAGGAGTGCCTAGCCAGGTGTGGTGTGCTATCAATTCTCACTAAGTACTATCGAACTGTGTGAGTGTAATTGTAGAGCTATAACTGTCCTTAGGATTGACAGGTTGTTGGTATTACTTTAGAAGAAAGGAAGAGACAAAAAACAAGAGGGAGAGACTGAGACAGAGACAGAGAGAGGGAGACAGAGAGAGACAGAGAGAGGAAAGGAAGAAAAATTGATACAAAACACATCTCGCCAGAAGGCAAAAGGGTATAAGAGTTAGGAAATGACACACTTTGGTTTCAGTGCAGTCACTGTGGACTTCCTGGGGTCTCAGGCCTCCTCAAGCACAGCCTCCACACCATCAACCTTGGTCTTTATCCCAGCTCAGCCAATAGCCAAAATCAAATTAAATGGTGCGATACTCAAGGAAATTCCTCTAAAATTGGGAACAAGGCTGTGCTGCCCACTCTCTCCATATCTCTTCAATATAGTACTGGAAGTTCTAGCCAGACCAATAAGACAACCAAATGAGATCAAAGGTATCCAAATGGGAAAGGAGGAAGTCAAATTATCCCTATTTGCATATGATATGATAGTGTACATAAGTGCCCCCAAAATTCCACCAGAGAATTCCTACAGCTGATAAACACCTTCAGCAAATTGGCCGGATACAAATTTAACTCAAAAAAGTCTGTAACTTTCCTATATTCAAATGACAATCATGCAGAGGAAGAAATTAGGAAAACTACACACTTCATGTTAGCCACAAGCAATATAAAATATATCAGGGTTATTCTAACCAAGCAAGTGAAGGAGTTGTTTGAAATAATTTCAAAACTTTGAAGAAAAAGAATGAAGATTACATGAGAAGATGGAATGATCTTCCTTGCTCATGGATCGGGAGAATTAACATAGTATAGATGGCCATCTTACCAAAAGCAATTTACAGATTCAATGCAGTCCCCATCAAAATACCTACACAATGTTTTAAAGACATAGTTCAATTCTCAACTTGATATGGAAAAAGAAAAAATCCAGAAGAGTTAAAACAATAAAAGATCCTTCAGGGGAATATCCATACCTGATCTCTAGCTATACTATGGAGCAACAGTAATTAAAATAGCATGATACAGGCACAGAAATAGGCTGGTTGATCAGTGGAACTGAGTGGAAGACCCAGATATGAATCCACACACATATGGTCACTTGATTTTTGACAAAGAAGCAAAATATATTCAGTAGAAAAACAATAGCATCTTCAACAAATGGTGCTGGTCTCACTGGTTGTCTACATGTAAAAAAATGCAATTGGACTCCTATTTGTCACCATGCACAAAATTCAAGTCCAAGTGGATCAAAGACGTCAACATAAAATCAGAGACACTAAATCATGTAGAAAAAAATGTGGGGAAGAGCCTGAAACACATTGGGACAGGAGACAACTTCTGAACAGAACACCAACAGCCCAGGCCTTAAAGTCAACAATTAATAAATTGGACCTCATGAGACTGAAAAGCTTCTGTAAGGCAGGAGACACTGTCAACAGAAAAAAAGTGACAGCCTACAGACTGGGAAAAGATCTTACCAGCCCTACATCTGACATAGGTCTAATATCCAAAATACATAAAGAACTCAAGAAATTAAACACTACCAAACCAAATAACCCAATTGAGAAATGGGGCTCAGAACTAAACAGAGAATTCTCAACAGAAGAATATCAAATGGCTGAGAAACACTTAAATAAATGCTCAGCCTCCTTAGTCATCAGGGAAATGCAAATCAAAACAACTCTGAGATTCCATCTTACACCCGTCAGAATGACTAAGATAAAAAAATTCAAGTGACACCACATGCTGGCAAGGCTTTGGAGAGAGAGGAACACTCCTTCATTGCTGGTGGGAATGCAAACTAGTACAGCCACTTTGCAAATCTCTCTGGTGCTATCTCAGAAAACTGGGAATAAGGTTTCCTCAAGACTCAGCTATTCCACTCCTTGGAATATACCCAGAAGATGCTCCAGCACACAACAAGAACATTTGCTCAACCATGTTCATAGCAGCCTTATTCATAATAGCCAGAACATGGAAACAGCCTAATGTCCCTCAGTAGAAGAATGGATAAAGAAACTGTGATACATTTACACTATAGAATACTACTCAGCTATTAAAAACAAGAAATTCCAGAAATTTGTATACAACTGGATTGAACTAGAAATGGTGATAATGAATGAGTTAACTCAGAAGCAGAAAGACTCAAATGGTATATACTCACTTATATCTGGACACTAGCCCAAGGGATATGTCCCATGAAAGTCTTCACTTACCAGGAAAGTGGGACAGAAAGAGGACATCCTATTGGGACTCTAGATGAGAGAAGCATGGGAAAATGGGGAGATAGAAAGATCCAGAGGGTCCTAGAAACCTACAAGAAGAACATTATGATAGGCAGATCCGGGCTCAGGGTGTCCTGCTCAAACTATGGTACCAACCAAGGACAGTGCATGCAGTAAACCTTGAACTCATACCCAGATCAAGCCAATGGACAGAACGTTCTTTGTAGTTAAGTGGGAAGTTGGGTCTAACTTTCACACGAACTCTGGTGCCCCATATTCGACCACGTCCCCTGGATGGGGAGGCCTGGTGGCACTCAGAGGAAGGATAGCAGGATACCAAGAAGAGACTTGATACCCTATGAGCATATAGAGGGGGAGAAAGTCCCCCTCAGTCACAGTCACAGTGGAGGGGAGTAAGGGGAAAATGGGAAGGAGAGAGGAATGGGAGAATACAAGGGAAGGGATAACAATTGAAATGTAATATGACATTGTGGTGTACACCTTTAATCCCAGCACATGGGCACCACAGGCAGGAGGGTCACTGTGAGTTTTAGGACAACCTGGTTTACAAAATGAGTCCAGGACGTCCAAGGATAAACAGAGAAACCCTGTCTCAAAAAAAGGAACACTCCAAGGACTGGGGGATATGGAGCCTTTACTGGCCATCTTTCATGAGACAAGACTTCCAGAGGTGGGACTGGGACACCAAGCCAACCACAAAACCTTTGACCTACAATTTACTACATGATATGCTGGGGTAATGCTGGAGCAAAAACTGTGGAGAAGCCACCAATGAATGATTTAACTTTAAGATCATACTACAAGCAGAAGCTTGGTAAACTGATTTTCATAAAATGGAAGGTCATGACTACCACTGCCTGGATGGTCAGGAAACAGAGACTGGGTATCCCTGAGACCAAGGATAGAAGCAAACACAACTGGCCATAAAAAGAGAAATCATTGAGATGATTCCTAATGACAGTCTGCTAAACTCATATATGGGTGCTTTTCCAAGTTGCCTTCAGAGAGCATCATCCAGGAACAGATGGGAGCAGTTACAGAGACTCACAGCCAAACCCTGGGCTGAGCTCAGGGGCACCTCTCTGAAACGATGCAAGGACCCTAGAAGATCAAGGCCCACTAAATCAACTAAAGGGTTCATATGGGCTCAGGGAGACTGAAGTGACAATCAGGGACCATGTATGTGTCTCAGATAGGTCCTCTGCATAATGTTATGGCTGTTATTTTGGTGTTCTTGTGGGACACCTAACAGTGGAAGCTGAGGTGGTCTCTGACTCTTTTGCCTACTCTGGGACCTTTTTTTCTCAGGTTGGTATTCTCCTCCAGTCTTGATATGAAGGTTTGTGCCTATTCTCATGTTAACTGGTTGTTCTGTGTTCAGTTGATAATCCTAGGAGGCCTGCATTGTTCTGAAAGGAAAAGGTAAGGAGTGGATCTGAGGGAGGTGTGGGGGGCATGGCGAGTTGTGGAGAGAGGAAAGTGGTTTTCAGGGTGTAATGTATGAGAGAAGGAAAGAAAGTATAACTCATCAGTGTTGCTGTGTGAGGGGCTTAAACAGGATCCCATAGGTTGCCATGAACTGTCTTGTCGGTCAGCCGGAGTGGCACGGTCATTGGTTTGAACACCAAGTGAGTAAACCCTCTCTGCTTGCCTTTCTCCTGCCCACCTCTTTTTATGAGGGCTCCACACGAGGTAAAATGAAACCAGAGGGCTGGGGGGTTTACAACTTTAGTCCAACTTCACACAGTGCATTCTGAAGATCATGCATGTGGTACAGTTAGAACATACAGAATTTAATCCTGTTTTATAATATGCTTCTTTTTCAAATCCAAACATAAATGCATTTGTGGCACATTTATCTGTCTAGTTAAACTAGAGGATGAAGATGAAGAAGGAGTCTGCTGAATAGCTGATACAAAGTCAGAGACCTACATGTGATGGTTGATGATTTCAAAAGATACTTGTAGCCTAGCGTACATTGGATCCTTCAGGATCACAAACTGCTATGTCACCATGTGGCCAGCAGGGGGAGGCCGAGTTTCCAGGCTGAGCCAGGGATGTTGAGAGACAGGAGCCTCTTTCTCCAGGGAATACTTGGAGTTGGCACAGGTTTCAGCCTGACTGGTCTAGGTGAAAGGGGTGAGCATCAGGTGACTGGCAGCCCAATTCTAGCTGGAATATGAAGTAGAGGAGAGTCAACAGTACTTGTAACCTATAGATAGATGGGTAAAAGGCTGGCTTAACTAGGCCTGGGGATATGGGGCTTGAGGTAGTCTATTAGAAAACACTGGCAGGCTAGAAGGGGTACAGAAGTTCAGTGATCTCTCTTCTGGGCTGGGAAATGGGACAGAGGTGAGCCTGGTGCCATCAGAGGGATGTTCCAGCCTTCTCGACTAGGGGATGCAGAGCCTGGGATTTGGAGGAAATTATAGAAAGAGCAAAGGATATGCAAACAGAAATGTTGAGACCAACTACAGCTACACAGCAGAGCTACTGTAGTGTGCAGTGCAGGCATCTTGTCACCCTGGGCCTCTTTCTTCAGCAGAGTGAGGATGGGTATTAACAATGATGGTAATATTCTTGTGATGGCGCCTTACCCATTGCATGCTGGTCATTAAAACTTCTCTTTCCTTGGGATCAAGGAAGTTAATGATGCATATTTTCTATCATTACACTGTTTGCAACATGTCTTTCTAAGGATGATCCAGTCTCCACATGATGAGGAAAAGCTGTAAGACGCCAGTGCCTACTAAGCTTTCTCTGAACACTTCCATTCCTCAGACCTTGTTGAGGATCTGGAAAGCGTCAGATTTCACATTCTGTATTTGGTAGGAAACTGAGGTTGAGGAAGCTCCTGAGTGAAATGCATGGACCATTCTTGACTACTGCTGGGTAGAAGGACGGCAGAGGTGTCATGGGATAGCACCTCTCCAACAACTGTGTTCACTCACCTGTGTGAGATTCAAAGGGCAGAAGAAGGTCAGGAGAATCAACATTGTTGCCATCTTTCCAGGAAGGCTGCTCAGGTTGGAGAAGGACAGAGTAGACACAGCCCTGTCCATGGGATGAAGCAGGTGTGTGCTCAGTGGCCTCACTGACATTTAAACTTATGCAGCTCTGCTTCTGATTTGTGTCACATCATTTAAGGAAGTTTTCTGGTTCAGGTAAAGTGATCCTGTCACCACATTCACATCTTATGAGCTAAGCTGGGATGATATCTTTTGGGGTCGATGGGAATTTTCTTCCTTTCCTCCCTCATTCTCTCTCTGCTTCTCTGTCTCTTTGTCTCTCTGTCTCTCTCTCTCTCTGTCTCTCTCTCTCTCTCTCTCTCTCTCTCTCTCTCTCTCTCTCTCTCTCTCTCTCTCTCTCTCTCTCTCTCTCTCACTCTCATTTATTTTAAGTTTTTATCGACAACCTGAGTATCCTAACAGCAGATATAGCACTATATGTACACCTGCACAGTTTGACAGAGCTCAGTGAGACTGGACACTGCTCCACATCTGTTTAGGCAGTCCTGCTGCACATCACCTCACTAACCCTCAAGATAACCAATCATACTGGGGAAGAATCTGTTTGAATAGTCTAATAAGTGAATCTTCACTCACTCTGACTTTCCTGAAACTGCTAGGAAGTCACAGAAAAATCTCAAAGCAACTGTTTTCCATGTGGCCAATGACCACGTGTTACTGCCATATATAGTTAAATATTATAATGAATCAGAAATGACAGGTGTAACTAGATGTTCATTAGGTATTGCTACTTATCTCATTGGCTTCTCTCTGAGGGTGCTAGGGTAATGTCTACAGCTCTACCTAGCATTTTCTGTAGACAAACAGGACCTTGTTAAGATCTTGGACAATGGTTTAATGATCTAGATCAGGAGTGAGAGAGACAGGGATGCAGCCCCTGAGAAGGCTGAACTTGATTGGAGGGAGCTGAGAATTTGAGCTTAGAGCACAGGATGTTGAAAGCTTTGTGAGGTCAGCTCTGGGAGAGACAGAATGCTATTGCCCCGAGAACAGGTATGCATGTGTGTGGGTGTGGGTGTGTGTCCAGGTAACCCATGGAGTTATCTAGATTTTGTTTTCTTATCACTAATTTATGTTTCTGGATATTTTAATCACTTACTTTGGCATTTTGGGACTAATGGAGGCTTTTTTCTTTCTATAAACTAAAGTCATGATATTAATTGTATCAAAATTAGTCATGTAGTCTACCAGTATGTAAACTTTTTGCATTTCTGATCCTCTTTAAAGAGATAAGTGTATTTGGCTTCACATTACTTACACAAAGTATAATGAAGATTGATAATTCCCCCTGGAAAGGAACTGTATATAAATGACATGTTATCTGCATAGGAAGATATGAAAAATATTCTTTCAGAATATAATAATTTCAATTATTTGGGTGCACTGTGGAAGAATGCCTTGAGTGGATGTAGCCCTAGTCAATAATGTGCTGTTTAGCCAATCAGCTGGGCAGGAAGTGGAAGGTGGGACTTCCTGCAGAGTGGGGGAGCTGGGAGTTGCCAGTGGAGATGAACAGATGACAGAGGGATTGGTGGAGAGAAGCTGCCCAAGGACCATCAGATTGGCAAGTGCTTGGGATAGAGTAGGTTATGAGGACACAGGATTAGATTAGTTTTGTTTTACTAGTACATTGCTAGAAGTTTAGATTCTTCCCAGCATAGTGTTTGCAGCTTTGAATTACACTTCAGTCTCTTTGTGTCAGTTATTGGCCTCCTAGGCCATACAGATATAATATGTGCAACAGCACGCAGGTGCAGGTTATCTACAAAATCATGAAGCAGGTTCCAAGTTTTGAGATTTCAGAAGTAAATTGTCCAATTTAATAATAAAACTTAGTTTGGTATAGTTTTATAAAAAATATATGAGGACAATATGAATCTGGGATAATATTCAGCATTACACTTGAGAAATGCTTCACTCTCTAACTTGATAAATATAGCTGTGATCTCTTTGAATTCGAAAGGTGCTGTGAGATATTTTGCTTCTAATTTTACTGTTAGTGTGCATAACACTTTAAATTGAAGAAAATGTAACATATTGTGCTATCCTGCCATTATCCCTTTGTTCCTTCCTTGTCTCTCCATTCTCTTCAGCTTTATGGTTTATTATTTTTTCCTTCGGACAGGGTTTCTCTGTGTACTCTTGGCTGTCCTGGACCAGGCTGCTCTCAAACTCATAGAGATCCTCCTGCATCTGCCACCCACATGCTGCAATTGAAGGTGTGTGTCACCATGCCCAGGTGTCCGCTTATTCTTTATTATCAATCTTTCACACATACATATATGGAATAAAAATATAAACTTACCCAACAGAGTCATTTTTTTAAATTTTTTTATTAATTTATTCTTGTTACATCTCAATGGTTATCCCATCCCTTGTATCCTCCCATTCTTCCCTACCTTTCATTTTCCCATTATTCCCCTCCCCTATGACTGTTCCTGAGGGGGATTTTCTCCCCCTGTATATGCTCATAGGGTATCAAGTCTCTTCTTGGTAACCTGCTGTCCTTCCTCTGAGTGCCACCAGGTCTCCCCCTCCAGGGGACATGGTCAAATGTGAGGCACCAGAGTACATGTGAAAGTCATACCCCACTCTCCACTCAACTGTGGAGAATATTCTGTCCATTGGCTAGATCTGGGTAGGGGTTTAAAGTTTACCGCCTGTATTGTCCTTGGCTGGTGCCTTAGTTTGAGTGGGACCCCTGGGCCCAAATCTGCCTATCACAATGTTCTACTTGTAGGTTTCTAGGACCCTCTGGATCCTTCTACTTTGCTATTCTCCCATGTTTCTCTCATCTAGAGTCCCAATAGGTTGTCCTCCTTTCTGTCCCAGTTTCCTGGTAAGTGAAGGCTTTCATGGGACATGCCCCTTGGGCTAGTATGCAGATATAAGTGAGTATATACCATTTGAGTCTTTCTGCTTCTGGGTTAACTCACTCATTATGATCATTTCTAGCTCAATCCATTTGTCCACAAATTTTGGGAATTCCTTGTTTTTAATAGCTGAGTAGTATTCCATAATGTATATGTACCAGTTTCTTTATCCATTATTCTACTGAGGGACACTTAGGTTGTTTCCATGTTCTGGCTATTATGAATAAGGCTGCCTAACAGAGTCATTTTAAAATGCTTGAGGACATATTTTTTTCAAGGTCTGGCTACTTGATTTTGGATGACCATTATGGTGGCTCATCCTTGGAAAATGCTGATTCTCCCACTCTTAGAAGTTTATAATTGCTGTTGATCTTCTTCTAGTGGTGGAGTCACTTCTTATTTCACCATCCACTTTGGAAGGTCAGCTAGTTGTCATTGCTCTAATCTTGTTTTAGCAGTCATGTTATCGATATTTTCTGTGTGTAATCTTGTTGTCATATCTAGAATACCTACAGATACAAGACTTTTAACTTTTGATTGTGTGTCTGTATCTGATTTTGGTATGTGCCCATGTACACAGGTGACCTTGGAGGCCATAGTGGCTGTAGTTACATGTGGTGATGAGCTACTCAACATGGCTGCTCAGTAGTAAACTTGTATCCTTTACAAGAACAGTCTATATTGTTCAGTCTTCTGAGGCATTTCTGTGGTCCTGTGTGCTCAGTTCTCAAGAGCAGTTGCTCACAAATGTAGTTGCTGTGAAATAGTGGTAGTGTGAATGCAGTGTGAAGTGTGAGCACCCGTCTCTGAGAAGGACCTATAACAGCCTGTAAAGTTCAGGAAGGGCCATGATCAAACTGTATATTTAGTTTGATTGACAGATTGCAGTTCTAACTTGTACAACCACTTGGAAATCTACTTGGAACTTTTGCAGAAAACTGGGAATAGGACTTCGTCAAGACCCAGCTATTCCACTGCTTGGAATATACCCAGAAAATGCTCCACCACACAACAAAGTATATGGTCAACAATGTTCATAGCAAACTTATTCACATTAGCCAGAACCTGGAAACAGCCTAAATGCCCTTCAGTTGAAGAATGGATAAAGAAACTGTGGTACATTTACACTATGGAATACTACACAGCTATTAAAAACAAGGAATTCCTGAAATTTGTTGACAAATTGATGGAATGAGAAATGATCATACCGAGTGAGTTAACCCAGGAGCAGAAAGGCTCACATGGTATATCCTCACTTATAACAGGGCAATAGCCCAAAAGGCATGCCCCATGAAAGTCTTCACTTACCAGGAGATTGGGATAGATGTGAGGACATCCTACTGCTACTGAAAGTAAGAGAAATATATGAGATGGGGAGATAGAAGGAACCAGAGGGTCCTAGAAACCTACAAGAAGAACATCATGATGGGGTGATCGGGGCCCAGGGGAGTTCTGCTTAAACTACTGCACTAACCAAGGAAAATACAATAGTAAACATCAAACCCCTACTCTGGTCTACCCAATAGGCAGGCCATTCTCCACAGTTATGTGGAGAGTGAGGACTGACTCTGACATGAACTCTGGTGCCCCATATTTGACCACCTCCCCTTGAGGCCTGTGACACTCAAAGAAAGAATAAGCAGGCTACCAAGATGAGACTTGATAGCCTATGAACATATAGTGTGAGAGGAGGTCCCCCTTGGTCATAGACCTAGGGGAGAGGAATAGGGTGAAAGAGAGAGGGATAGAAGAATGGAAGAATGCAAGCGATGAGATGGCAATTGAGTTGTAATCTGAATGAATTAATAAAAAATTTAAAAACTAACAAAAAGGAAAGATTGCAGTTCTATATATTCTATTTGAAAACTTGAAAGGTACCATATTTATGGTGACTAAAAATGGACTTCTGGATATTACAGAATAGTGATAATATTTCTGGAAATATTGAAATCTCTTTCCAAATTCTGTCTTATTTTATTTCCTCTTTTCTGGGTCGAGGTTCTCAAGGACTGAGGTCAAATAAGAAGGGATTGGGATACAAGTGAGAAATCCAGGAAGAAACAATAGAAAGTTTTTAAAAAAGAAATTAAAAACAGAGAACCAATTAGTTTAATATGCTCTTTCATTGCTCATGCCCATCACCTGTTCTCCTTCCTCATTTTCTTATCTTCATCTTTCTTGCTGTCTTTTCTCACATTATACTGTACTCATATGCACAGTTTTTGTTATACTGTACTTTGGCCATTCAAAATGTGAGAGAGAAAATGTGTTTGACTCCTCTGAAGTTTCAAAATATCACAAAAGGAAATCACAGAAGATGATACAGGATAGAAAGATACTCCCTCTTCCTGAATAGGCAGAAACATCTTTGTCAGTAAAATTTATACTACCAAAATTAATATACAAAATTAATGGAGAACATATCAAAATTCCCATGTCATATTTCTTTTTTTATTTTTCCGTTTATATTTTATTTAATTAATTTATTCAGATTACAACTCAATTGCTATCCCATCACTTGTATCCTCCTCTTCCTCCGTTCTTCCTGCTTTCACCCTATTCCCTTCCCGGAGGCCTAAGACCGAGGGGTACCTCTTTCCCCACTATATGGTCATAGGCTATCAAGTGTCATCTTGGTAGCCTACTTATTCTTTCTTTGAGTGCCATCAGGGCTCCTCACCAAGGGAAGGTGGTCAAATATGTTGCACTAGAGTTCATGTCAGAGTCAGTCCCCACTCTCCAAATAACTGTGGAGAATGTCCTGTCCATTGGGTAGATCAGAATGGGGATTCTATTTTTACTATTTGTATTGTCCTTGGTTAGTACAATAGTCTGAGCAGATGCCCCTGGGCCCCAATCCTCCCATCACAATGTTCTTTTTGTAGGTTGCTAGGACCCTCTGGGTCCTTCTATTTCCCCATATCCTATATTTCTCTTACTGTGAGTCCTAGTAGGGTGTTCTCACATCTATCTCAATCTCCTGGTAAGTGCAGACTTTTATGGGACACGTCTTTTGGGCTAGCGCCCAATTATAAGTGAGTATATACCATGTGAGTCTTTCTGCTTCTCCCAAGTCATATTTTACAGGCTTAAAAAATAACAAAAGAATCAAATGGAACCACAAACTTCCACAAATACTACTGCAGTCCTAAGGAATCAGAACACTACTTGAAATGTAACAATATCTCACCCTAAATTATACTGCACGACCATAGTGGTGAGGCTTCATGCAACTGCTACAAAAATAGACAGGAAGACCAATGAATAGAACAGAAGTTTTGGGCGTCAAGAGACAATGCAATGCCCACTTAATTGTTGACAAAGATCAAAAAACAAAACAAAACAAAAGAAAAACAACATTTGAAAATAAATGTCCAACAAATATGCTAACACACCTGGATACCCACATGGAGTGGAACAAAATTAGATTTTTGCCCTTAATGTCCTAGAAAAACCACTTTTAAATGGATCAACAGCCTCAGTTTAAAGCTGGAATCATAAGCTTGAGAAGAAAACACAGGGAAAATCCTTCAAGACATCGGGAGAGGTAAGAATTTTTAAAACAGAACACTAAAGGCAGAGGCACTTACCCAAGGGTCTACAGGTGAGATCTCATGAAAATAAAATTCTGTGCAGCAAAAGAAAGAATAGTGGCTGTCTCCTGACAGGAAGTCAAGAATCCAGTTGTTCAGTCCCCAGAACTGCTGGTCTCATCTGTTATGGATTCCTGAAGAAGTGGATTCTCATACCAAAGAAGGAACAACAATAGGGTATATACAGGCAGAAAATGTGATGGCATATGGAAAAAGTAAACACTTTTCCATGTCTTTTTATGTGGGCTGATGATAGAAGGTGTGGCCCAGACATAGTGCTTACCTTTCACCTCAAATAACTGAATGAAGAAAATCCCACACTGGTGTTCCCAGATACTTAGGTTTTAGTTATTTCTGAATGCAGTCAAGTAGAAAAGCAAAATTAATCATCGTAGACTATTGCCCAAAATAGACAAAGAATTTCATAAATTAAATACCAAGAAAGTAAAACTGCCAGTCCACCAATGGGCATTGGAAGGGAACAATTGGGTTTTCAAAAAAAAAAAAAAAAAAAGAGGAAAAGTATGAATGAAAGAAGAAATATTCAATAACTATTCTTTAAAAGTGTAGAATATCCACCTCTCATTTCTATTACTGGTGAGCATTAGTAATAAGTACTGCCTTGTATTGGCATTAAAAATAGACATGTTGATCTATGGAATTGAATGGAAGATCGAGATGTAAAGCCACACATGTATGAACACCTGGTTCTGATAGACAGATGATACATAGATAGATTGATAGATAGATAGATAGATAGATAGATAGATAGATAGATAGATAGATAGAAAACCTCTTCAACAAATGATGCTGGTCTAACTGTAAGACTACATGTAGAAGAATGCAAATAGATCCATATCTATCACCCTGCACAAAACTCAAGTACAAGTGGATCAAAGACATCAACATGACTCCAGATACACTGAACCTGATAGGACAGAGTGGGGCATAACCTTGAACATATTGGCAAAGGAGATGACTTCCTGAGCAGAACATGGATACTTCAGGTACTAAGATCAACAATTAAAAACTGGGACCTCAGGAAACTGAGAAGCATCTTTAAGGCAAAGGAAACTCTCAGCTGTACAAAACCACAGTCTGCAGAATGAAACAAAAGTTTCATCAATACCATGACCATCTCTAGCAGCCCCAAGCTTGGCAAACACAAGTTCTATCATGGCAAACATGGCACTCACAGGTTTTGATTTTATGCAGTCCCTTTGCTAAAAAGTTAGAGTACATTCTTAAAGATAACCTCCCACAAGTTCGGTTCTCTTGTTTGGCCACTAAGTTATTCCTGAGACTAAACAGCAAAGTCCAGTAATAAAAATTCATTATTTAGCTAAGATTTCCAAAAAGAATTTGCCATCTTACCCCAGCATAGACTCCCCCTTCCCCCTTAAAGACTCATTCCTGCATGAATACCTCTTCTTTCTTGCTTCTCTTGACTCTCTTGTTTTGTTTTTCTTGCTTGTTTGCATTTGTTGCTGATCCTGACTTTGCAGCACCCTGTGCATGCCCCCTGTGCATTAATAAATCTCCTTTTGTTGAAGATTTGTTGTGTGTGTACATCCTGTACTGTTCTTCTGAATTCGACCTCCCTTACACTTCATGAATGACAGAGGGCTACTATGCAAAGAACTTAAGAAACTAGACATCAACCAAACAAATAATATTAAAATTGAGGTACATATCTAAGCAGAGAATTTTCAATAAAGGAGTATCAAAACAACAAGATATCAAGAGGATCCACATTGGAAAGGAAGAAGTCAAGGTATCACTTTTTGCAGGTAATATGATAGTATACATAAGGGGCCCCCCAAACTCCACTAGAGAGCTCTTAAGCTGAAAAATACCTTCAACAAAGTGTCTGGATACAAGATTAATTTTAAAACATCAGTAGCCCTACTGTATACATAAAACAAACTGGCTGAGATAAAGCTAGGGAAATTATACCTTTCACAATGGTGACAAATAATATAAAGGATCTTGATGTAAGTCTAAATAAACAAGTGAAAGACTTGTATGAAAAACTTCAAGTCTCTAAAGAAATTGAAGACCATATCAGAAAATGGAAAGATCTCCCATGTTCGTGGATTGGGAGAATCAACAAAGTAAAAATAGCCATGCTACCAAAAGCAATCTACAGATTCAAACATTCCCTATCACAATGCCTACACAATTTTCACAGACACTGAAAGATCAATTCTCAATTTCATATGGAAAAAGTGCAGAATATCCTAAACACTCCTGTACAATAAAAGATCTTCTGGAGGAATCTCCATTTCTCATCTCACACTATATTATAGAGCAACAATAATGAAAATGGCATGGTACTGGCATAAAAATTGGCTGTTTGATTAATGGAATCAAAATAAAGACCCAGGAAAAAACCCACACACCTATGGACACTTGATTTTTGACAAAAAGACAAAACCATACAATGGAAAAAAAAACACAGCATCTTCAACAAATGGTGCTGGTCAAAATGGATGTCTACATGTAGAAAAATGCAAATAGATCCATATTTATCACCCTGCTCAAACATAAAGTCCAAGTGGATAAAAGATCTCAATGTAAAACCAGACACACTAAATCAGTTAGAAGAAAAGGTGGAGAAGAGCCTAGAACTCATTGGCACAGGAGACAACTTCCTGGACAGACACCAGTAGCTCATGCTCTAAGATCAACAATTAATAAATGGGGCCTCTGGAAACTGAAAAGCTTCTGGAAAGCAAATGATACTGTTAACAGAACAAACTGACAGCCTACAGATTGGGAAAAGATCTTCACCAACCCTACATCCATGAAAGGGCTAATATTCAAAATATATAAAGAACTCAAGAAATTAAGGACCACCAAACCAAATTACACAATTAAAAATGGGATACAGAGCTAAATAGAGAATTCTAAACAAAGGAATATAGAATGTCTGAGAAGCCCCTAAAGAAATGCTCAATGAAGGAATTGTAAATCAAAACGACTCTGAGATTCCATCGTACACCAGTCAGAATGGCTTAGATAAAATCTCAAGTGAGAGCACATGCTGGCAAGGATGTGGAGAAAGGGGAATACTCCTCCATTGTTGGTCATGGGGGTGTAAACTTGTACAACCACTTTGGAACTCAATCTGGCACTTTCTTAGAAAATTGGGAACAGTGCTACCTCAAGACCCAGCTATACCACTCCTGGGTATATACTCAAAACAACCTAGATGTCCCTCAAACTGAAGAATGGAATAAGAAACTGTGGTACTTTTACAAAATGGAATATTACTCAGCTATTAAAAACAAGGAAATCCCGAAATTTGCAGACAAATGGGCAGAACTAGAAATGATCATCCTGAGTGAGGTTACCCAGACCCAGAAAAACACACATAGTATAGATACACTTTTGAGAGGATAATAGGCCAACATAGATGTCCTCTGAAAGACTTCACCCAGAGGGGTCAGGATAGATGCTGGAACTCACTGCTGGACTCCTGGAGAAGCCCTGTGAGTGTATGGAAGAATGAGGGGATGGAAGGACCCAGAGGGTTCAGGAGCCCCACAAGGAGATCATCAAGGCTGGATAATCTGCACACAGGGGGACCCTGCATAAACTATTGCACCAACAAAGGACAATGCATGCAGTAAACTCAGACTCCATGTTCAGAGCTAGCCAATTGAGAGCTCATTCTCCACAGTTGTGGGGAAACAGTGACTGCCTCTGATGTGAACTCTGGTGCTCCCAATTTGATCACTTCCCCTTGGGCTGGAGGACTGGCAGCACAAAGAGGAAGGGGAAAAAGGCTATCTGGATGAGACCTGATATGGTATAGCCATATGGAGGCGAGGTCCTCTTCTGTCTGAGGCAGGAGAAGAAATAGAGCACAAGTGGGATGGAGGATAGAAGCAAGGGTATAACATTCAGGATACAATCCAAATAAATTATAATATTTAAAATTATTTTTAAAAAAGAAAGAAAGAAAGGTTCAACATTCTTAGCTATTTGCAAAGTGCAAATCAGTACTTTGAGATTCCATCTTACTCCTGTCAGAATGGCTTAGATAAAAAACTAAAATGACAGCACATGCTACCAAGGACGTGGAGAAAATGAAACACTCCTCCATTGCTGGGGGAAGTGCAAATTTATACTACCAATATGAAAATTAATATATTGTTTTCTCAGAAAAATTGGGAATCAGTCTAACTCAAGGCCCAGCTAACCCACTCCTGTGCATAAACACAAAGGGTGCTCCATCCTCCCAAAAGGAAACTTGCTCAACTATGTTTATAGTAGCTTTGTTTGTAATAGTTAGAAACTGTTAAAAAAAAAACCCTAGATTTCCCATCACAGAAAAAGACTGTTAAAAAGATGTGATATATCCTTAGCCATTAATAAACGACATCATGAAATTTGCAAGCAAATGGATGGAAGTAGAAAAAACTTATCCTGAGAAAACTCAGACCTAGAAAGACAAACATGTCCTACTCACTTGTAAGTGGATGATAACTGTCAAGGATCATCATGATACAATCCACAATCCAGATACAACCCACAACCTATGTGACAAGGAGGCACAAGGAAGGAATCATGGATCTCCATGGAAAGAGGAAATAGAACAGATTATGTAGATGGGCTGGAGGTGGGTGGGGATGTGAAGAGGAAGAATCAGGTGAGGGAGGGAGTGGGTAATGTAAAAGTCTAGTGCAGAAGAAATTCCCTGGAATCTATGAGGGTGACCCTAGGGAAGAATCAAGTACATGGGTATACTAAGCCTGAACTTGCCATCTCCTATAGCTAGGCAAGACTTCCAGTTGTGTGACTGGGACACCAGTCAAGCCACGAAAAATTTGATCTACAATTTGTCCTGTCTACAAGATGTGCTGGGGTAAAGGCAGGGCAAAACTTGTGGAGTGACCAACCAATGAATGGTCCAACTTGAGGATCATACCACAAGAAGGAGCCCATGCTTGGTACTGCCTAGATGGTCAGAAACCAGAAGCTTGGTAGCCCAGAGAACAAAGAGAAGCAAACAAAACTGGCCATAAAAAGAGATGTCAATGAAATGATTCCTAGTGCTATTCTGCTAAACTCATATAAGGGTGCTTAGTGCAAATGTCATCTGAGAGGTGTCATCCAGCAACTGATGGGAGCAGCTGCAAAGACCCACAGCCAAACATTAGGAAAAGTTGGAGGAACATCGTTTGAAGGGAAGATAAAGAATTTTAGGAGCAAAGTGTCAAGGACACTAGGAGAACATGGCCCTCAGAATTAACTAAGCAGGCCTCATAGGAGCTCAGAGAAACTGAAATGACAATCATAGAGCTTGCATGCATCTGAGCCAAGTCATCTGCACATTTGTTATGTATGTATAGCTTGGTTTCTTGTAGGACTCCTAACAGAGGTAGTGGACACGTCTCTGCCTCTTTCATCTACTCTTAGGATCCTTTTCTTCCTACTGCATTGCCTTACCGAGGTTTGATATAAAGGTCTGTGCCCAGTCTTATTGTAATTTGTGAATCTGTGTTCAATTGAAATCCTTAGGAAGCTTACCCTTTTCTGAAGAGAAATGGGGGAGCAGTGGGATCTAGGGGAGGGGAGAGTTGGGGGAGGCACTGTGAGAATTGGAGGGAGGTGAAACTATGGTTAGGATGTAACATAAGAAAAGGAGGGGGATTCCAAGATGGCGTCGACCAGTATGCACTGTATTTGATCTACTCCGAAGAGACCAGGAACGTGACTGGAGCCACAGACTGCAGGATCTTGAGAACGGTAGTGAGTGGGGCCCCAAACTCCGCAGACCACTGGTGGACCTAACCCCAGAATAAACAACAGCCCGGAGGTGCTAAATGCACTCCCCAAACTCTAGAATGGAATCCACATGTGAGCGGCAGCCGGCATATAAAACACAAACTCTCTGTTTGGGGAGGTGGTTTGCTGGAGCCCCCAGCCTGAGGAATCTCAGGGAATAGGGTGAAACTTCCCTTGGATCCCTCCACCCACACCATGCCAAACTGCAAAGGTTACCCACCCAGGCCGAGTGGAAACACAGGCAGCAGAGCCCACCAAAAACAGCTAAAGTAGGTGTGCAGCTCACGGGCTGTCCTGGGCCCAATCTAAAGCCAGACACAACGAACTGAGCCTGCAAACAGGGGCAGTTAGAAACCAGCTTGGACTACTTTCACAGGCCCAGCAGGATCTCCCACGATATCGGGAGACGTGGGTCGTGCTTGCAGTGTCTAATTGCTTACCTAGAGTGACCTCTGAGCATCCTGGCTTACAGTGGTGAAAAGAACAGACACCTTGGATTCCCACCAGTGGTCTGAATCCATGCACTGATCCTGCACTCTCCAATAGACAGAATCTAGCTGGGTCAGCTCCTGCAGGCCCGCCAGGATCTCCCACGCTATCAGGAGATATGGGTCATGCTTGCAGTGTCTAATTGCTGACCTAGAGAGATCTCTGAGGATCCTGGCTTATAGGGGCGTGGAAATTGCTGGCTCCTTGGATCCCTCCAGGGGCCTGAAACCGTATTGTCTCTGGCCCACCAGGCACTGATCCTGCACTCTCCAACAGACAGAACCTAGCTGGGTCAGCAGCCGTAGGCCCTGCAATAACTCCCATGTTGCTGAGAGAGGCTGGGCACTTCTACAGGGTATAGAGGCAGAGCTAAAAGACAGCTACAGCCCAGAAGATCTGATCCACCTGGGGTCTTGGCTACAAAGTGACAGGAAGGACAAGCAGCTGGGACCAACCTACCCAACCAGAGTGCTTGTGTGCTGACCTTGTTCTAGGTCCCAAAATGGCTGATCTGAATTACATCAGCAAGGGGAAAGGGTCCAAACAGAAACCTACTTTGGCTGACTCAGCCTGGAGCCTAAAGTGTAGAGAAAAATCTCCTGGATTAGAAACTGGATCACCTACCTCTTCCAGGGAAATACTCTCTCATCCCCACAGGCAAGGGCACCCGACCTATAATCAGCCATCAACTAGCCACTCTCAATCAGGGAAGGCCACTACAAACTACTTCCCAATATCAGAGTCACCAATATGACAAGAGGACAGGGAAAGAACACTAACACAAACCAAAACAGTTTGGCATCTCCAGATCCCAGCAATCCCAATGAAAACAACCTGGAGAACCCAAAAACAATCGATATACAAGAAAATGACCTCAAGTCCTTAGTAAGGAAGACGATAATGGAAGAAACAAATGAAATCTGCAAACAATTGAAGGAGGAGGCAAACAAGAGGGATGAAGATTTAAGAGTCATATAAAGAGGCACTAGGAGAATTTCAGAAAAATACAAATAACCAGATGAAGGAAATCATTAAAACAGTTCAAAACCTGAAGATAAAAATGGAAGCTATGACAAAGGAACATGCAGAACAAAAACGTGATCGAGAGGCATCAGAAAAGAAAGCAAGCATCTCAGAGGCGACCTTATCTAACAGAATGCCAGAAATGGAGGAATGAATATCGGGACTTGAAGATTCAGTCGTAGAACTCGAAACAACCACCAAAGAAAATGCTCAATCTGAAAAGTTCCTAATACGGAACATCCAAGAAATCAAGGACACCATGAAAAGATGAAACTTGAGAATAATAGGTATTGAGGAAAGAGAGGACAACTGACTCCACAACCCAGAAAATATCTTCAACAGAATCATAGAAGAAAATTTCCCCGATGTGAAGAAGGAGATGCATATGAGCACACAAGAGGCCTACAGAACACCAAATAGGATAGACCAGAAAAGAAAATCTTGGAGATCCAAGATGGCGGCGAGCAGTGTGGACCGCGTTTGGAGGCTCCAGTGAACAATTCAGGGAATTGCACAGATTTCTGAGCCAGGAACACCGAGGTCCGAACATCACGGCAGCGGGAGTGCTCCACGGTTCCGAGGGACCAGGGTGGGGAGGACCTGCATGCCCCTGCACACGGGAGGAGCGTGATTTTTCTTTGATCGGAGCGGCAGCGGCAGAGGCAGCAGCACCAGTGGCACCAGCAGCGGCGGCTGAGGTTTGCAGCTCATAGCCTTCTGGTGGAGGCGATTGGTGTGGTGGCTGGTGGGAATTGCTGCGGGAGAGGGGGCTCGGGGCAGGATTTGGGTCGCGTGGAGCCTTTTGACCCAGACTGGACTCGGCGGACAGTTCGGCCCCAGAGTCCCGGGTACTGGCCCGGCCCAGCAAGCAATTCTGCCTGAGGCACTAACTCAGCGTGGCCACAGCTCCCCTGCTGTGGCTCAGGCTTAGTTGAGCGTGCAGCTCCAAGCTAGGCAGCACCTCAGCTCAGCGGCAGCTCCCCTGCGGTGACACAGTCTGGGCGGAGCACTTGGTTTCACCACTGGCGATAACTCAGAGCAGCTGCAGTTCTCCTGCTGTGGCGCAGGCTTGGCCGAGCACTCAGTTCCACCCTAGGCACCACCTCAGCTCAGCGGCAGCTCCCCTGCGGTGACACAGTCTGGGCGGAGCACTTGTTCCACCACTGGCGATAACTCAGAGCAGCCGCAGTTCTGCTGTGGCGCAGGCTTGGTGACATGCTCACTTCCATCCTAGGCACCACCTCAGCCCAGCGGCAGCTCCCCTGCGGTGACACAGTCTGGGCGGAACACTTGTTCCATCACTGGCGCTAACTCAGAGCAGCCGCAGTTCTCCTGCTGTGGCGCAGGCTGGACAGAGCTCTCGGTTCCACCAGCTCTAAGACTCTGGCTGGACACAGTGTGCAATTTGAATCCAGAATTCCTGGCTGAGATTGGTGGTCAGTTCGGGCCCTGAGTCAATAACTGACCACAGCACGCACTTTGGGCCAAAAGGCCCTAGCGGAGCTTGGTGCGTAGTCCCAGCCCAAAAATTCTGGCTGGACCCTGTGTGCATTTTGGGCTCAAAATACCTAGCTGAGCTTGGCAGACGGTTCAGGCCCTGAGAATCTAGCTGAGTTCTGCCCATGGTTCGGTCCCAGTGCTCCTGGCTGGACTTGGCAGGGAACACAGAAGGCTGTGGATACCTTGGCCTGGCCCAACGCTCATTCAGAGACCCAGAACAATTGCAGGATCCACAGCAGAGGGGGACTGAGGATCACTGGCTGTGAGAGACCAGAACAACAGGGCTAACCTCCTAACATCCACACCAGTGAAGCTTTGAGCTCGCAGCCTAGGGAAATCGTGAGAAAACAAGTGAATCTATCGTCAGACACCCTCCATTCAACGCTGGAAGCTACCCAACAAAAACAAAGACGGCAAGATGTCTAAAGGACAACGAAAAAGCATACGCACAAAAACCCCAAAACAACATGGTGTCTCCAGTTTCCAGCTATCCCAAAGAAAACAACCCAGAGAACTCAAATACAACGGAAATACAAGAAAATGACCTCAAATCCTTAGTAATGAGGATGATAATGAGGGAAACAAATAAAATTCATAATCAAATGCAGGAAGACGCAGACAAACAGGTGAGAGACATAAAAGAAGCACATAGAGTGGAACTGGAAAAATTGCAGGAAAATGCAAACAACCAGATGAAAGAAATAAATAAAACGGTTCAAGCTCTGAAGACCTATAAAGAGGCAATGGAAGAAACTCAGGAATATACAAAAAAATCAGATGAAAGAAATAAAAAAATCAGTTCAAGATCTGAAAATGAAAATGGATTCAATGATAAACACACGGACAGAAGAAAAACGAGAACGGGAGACCTCAGAGAAGAAGGCGAGCAACACAGAGGTGAGCTTTTCTAACAGAATCCAAGAGATGGAAGAACGAATCTCAGGTCCAGAAGATACAATCACAGATCTTGAAGCAACCATTAAAGAAAATGCCAAATCTGGAAAAGTCCTGACGCAAAACATCCAAGAAATTAAGGACACCATGAAAAGAAGAAATCTGCGGATAATAGGCATTGAAGAAAGAGAAGACATCAGACTCCAGGGCCCAGAAAATATTCTCAACAAAATCATAGAAGAAAATTTCCCCAATCTAAAGAAAGAAATGCCTATAAACATACAAGAGGCCTACAGAACACCAAATAGAATTGACCAGAAAAGAAAAACTGCCCGCCACATAATAATCAGAACACAAAACATGCAGAACAAAGAAAAAATATTAAAAGCTGCAAGGGAAACGGGCCAAATAACATTTAATGGTAAACCCATCAGAATTACATCCAAGTTCTCAGCAGAGACCATAAAAGCCAGAAGGGCCTGGACAGAGATCCTGCAAACCCTAAGAGACCACAGATGCCAGGCCAGACTACTTTACCCAGCAAAATTATCAATACCCATTGATGGAGAAAACAAAATAGTCCATGACAAAAACAAATTCAAACAGTACCTATCCACAAATCCAGCTTTACAGAAGGTACTAGAAGGAAAACTCCATCCCAAAGGGTCAAGCGACAACGAAAACTACCCAGAAAATAAATAACTATGCCATGGCAAAAACACAACTACACAAACGCTCAACTGGAAACAACATCAAAATTAAGACTCTTCACAGTCACTGGTCATTAATATCTCTCAACATCAATGGCCTCAATTCTCCAATAAAAAGACACAGACAAACTGAATGGGTACATAAACAAGATCCAACATTCTTCTGCATTCAAGAAACACATCTCACCCATAATGAAAGGCATTACCTCAGGGTAAAAGGTTGGAAAAAAATATTCCAAGAAAATAGTCACAAGAAGCAAGCAGGCATAGCCATTTTAGTATCGAACAAAATAGACTTTCAACCAAAATTAATCAAACAGGATGAGGAAGGACACTTCATACTCATCAAAGGTAAAGTCAACCAAGATGACTTCACGATTCTGAACATCTATGCTCCCAATACAAGGGCACCCACATTTGTAAAAGATCTCCTAAAAAAGCTTAAACCACACATCAATGCCCACACAATAATAGTGGGAGACTTCAACACCCCACTCTCACTGAAGGATAAGTCATGGAAACAGAAACTAAGCCGAGAAATAACATCATTAACCAATGCCATGGGTCAAATGGATCTAACAGATATCTATAGAACCTTTCACCCAAACAAGAAAGAAAACACCTTCTTCTCTGCACCCCATGGAACCTTCTCCAAAATTGATCACATCGTAGGTCACAAAGCAAGCCTCAATAGATACAAGAGGATTGAAATAATACCTTGTATCCTATCAGATCACCATGCTCTTAGGCTGCAATTCAACAACAACAAAAATAACAAAAAGCCTACACGGACGTGGAAACTAAACAACTCTCTGCTAAATGACACCTGGGTCAGAGAAGAAATAAAGAAAGAAATCAAGGAGTTTCTGAAATTCAATGAAAATGAAGAAACAACATACCCAAATTTGTGGGATACATTGAAAGCAGTGCTAAGAGGAAAATTCATAGCACTAAGTGCCTTTTAAAAGAAATTGGAAACATCGCACATAATTATCTTAACAACACAACTGGAAGCCCTTGAAAAAAAAAGAAGCAGAAACACCCAAGAGGAGAAGACACCTGGAAATAATCAAACTCAGGGCTGAAATTAACAAATTAGAAACTAAGAAAACAGTCCAAAGAATCAACAAAACCAAAAGCTGGTTCTTTGAGAAAATCAACAAGATAGACAGACCATTAGCCAAACTAACTAAAAGGCAGAGAGACAGTATTGAAATCAACAAAATCAGAAATGAAAAGGGAGACATAACAACAGACACTGAAGAAATTCAAAGAATCATCAGATCCTACTTTGAAGGCATATATGCCACAAAATTTGAAAATCTAAGGGAAATGGACGATTTTCTTGATCAATTTCACTTGCCAAAGTTGAATGAAGAACAGATAAACAAGCTAAATAGTCCCATTTCCCCTACAGAAAGAGAAGCAATCATCGATGGTCTCCCAACCAAAAAAAATCCCAGGACCAGATGGTTTCAGTGCAGAATTCTACCACACCTTTAAGGGCGAGCTAATACCGATACTCTTCAAGCTACTCCAAAAGATAGAAATGGATGGAAAATTACCAAATTCATTCTATGAGGCCATAGTCTCATTGATACCTAAACCTCACAAAGACTCAACAAAGAAAGAGAATTTCAGACCAATTTCTCTTATAAACATCGATGCAAAAATAGTGAATAAAATACTTGCAAAACGAATACAAGAACACATCAAAGATATCATTCATCATGACCAAGTAGGCTTCATTCCAGGCATGCAGGGATGGTTTAATATACGGAAATCCATCAATGTAATCCACCATATAAACAATCTGAAAATAAAAAACCACATGATCATCTCCTTGGATGCAGAGAAAGCATTTGATAAAATTCAACACCCATTCATGTTTAAAGTTTTAGAGAGATCGGGGATACAAGGCACTTTCCTCAACATAATAAAGGCTATATACAGCAAGCCAATAGCCAAAATCAAAGTAAATGGTGAGATACTCAAGGAAATTCCTCTAAAATCGGGAACAAGGCAAGGCTGCCCACTCTCTCCATATCACTTCAATATAGTACTTGAAGTTCTAGCCAGAGCAATAAGACAACAAAAGGAGATCAAGGGTATCGAAATGGGAAAGGAGGAAGTCAAATCATCCCTATTTGCAGATAATATGATAGTGTACATAAGTGACCCTCAAAATTCCACCAGAGAACTCCTACAGCTGATAAACACCTTCAGCAAATTGGCTGGATACAAAATTAACTCAAAAAAATCTGTAGCCTTCCTATACACAAATGACAAGCTTGCAGAGGAAGAAATTAGGAAAACCACACCCTTCACATTAGCCACAAGCAATATAAAATATCTAGGAGTTACCCTAACTAAGCAAGTGAAGGACTTGTTTGAAAAAAATTTCAAAACTCTGAAGAAAAAGATTGAAGATGACCTGAGAAGATGGCATGATCTTATTTGCTCATGGATCGGGAGAACTAACATAGTAAAAATGGCCTCCTTTTGAATGTTTAAGGGGTAATTCATGTATGAATCATTGTAACTTTCTTTATACAATTTATCAGATGTATTGACCCAATCAGCCAGCAGAGTCCTTTGGACTCCCAGTATCTCAGGGCAGGGTGTGTACCAGGTAGCCTTTTGCTCTTGAGACCTTGCCACAGATGGCAGAGGCACCATCTTTCTCTGGAGCATCACTTCTGAGGCTGAGGCATTCTGAAGCTTCCAGGAGAGAGAAAACCTCTGGGTCCTCTCATGAAAGACCTCACCGCAGCAGAAATAAGGGGTCCGAGTCAGCATTCAGAGGCCTTGGGGCAGGAGGATTGCTTTGAGTTTGAGTTCAGCTCCAGGCTGGCCGACAAAGTGAGATCTATCATAATAAAGAAGTGAAATACGGCGCCCCGACTGGCACTAAAGGCCACACTGTTGTCCTGCAAAAAGGCTGGGTCTTTATATTATCTGCATCTCTACAGCAGATCAAGCAGGGGACTGGACAGCTGTAATGAAGCTGCTTCTAGGCTGAGGCTTGTGCAGACCTCCCTGTCAGTCAGAAACCCAGGGTGGAGGTGCTGATGGTTAGACAAGAAGCAAACAGACTTCATCCCGCAGTTGACATTTCTTATTAGTTAAAGTATGCTTAGAATGATGAAAAGCAAAACCATGAGTGGGAACACAGCTGGCGCTTACTACATAGCACTGCTGTTCACAGTACATGCAACATTCTTTTCCCCACTATGCTTTCCTGCTACTCAGTTGATATTCCATTCAGGAAAACAACATAGTCCATGGATTTTTCTGAATTTCAAACCCCTCTGGGAACTTGTCTATCTACACTGTGTTCATGGTAACTGCCCCTTGGTTCTTACTATCCAGTTTCTCCTGTTATTCAGGCTGAATTCAGATCTCTCTTACCTCCTGGGGGAGGTGGATGCTAAGGCTTCATCATGATATTCCTGCATCTGAAATTCTTTTCACCTTCTGGAGTTAATTTAAGAGACAAAAGTCTCAGAAATAGGTTGAGTAGCTTAGATTGATCCTAGTATTGACCAGGCTAGGTCAGGAGGAGGGAGCATCAGTTTAAGGAATAAAGTAGGATGTATTGCCATGGCAGGATCTGAGGGTCATGGGGGCTTGCTTGTGTTTGGTCCTGTATCCTGGGACTCTGGGAAAGAGTGGTCCCCTGCCAGCAGGCTCACACTCAACCATGCCAGCAAAGTACTCGAAGCATATCTCAGTCCCACTATCAAACTTAATTAAAATCCCCATGGTGGTCTCAGAACAGGCTTCCTGTTCCTGACTGGAAGATGGTGAAAGATAGATGCTTAAAGTACCACAGTGAACTCGGTGACAGGCTTGCGGCTTTTACACTGACACTAGTTGGCCATTCTACCTGGGGACTCAGTGGGTGGAGTGAGGCATACTGCTTCCTGTGCACTTCCACAGATGTGTCTGCAGGGGTCCCCTTATTGCTGAGCAGGTGCCACATCAAAGTGGGTGTTATAGTTCCAAGGTCCAGCAGGGACTCTGCGTATTTATTTGCAAATGTGAAGCACATAGATTCACCACAGAGCCCTTATTTGTCCATCTTGCAATATAAATATGAGCCCCTTCAATCATCCCGCAAAAATTTTCCTGGCTCATATTTATAGAGAAGGTTCCAAGATCTAATATTCTCATCATAAAATTTGACTATCATTTGTAACATTTTCCTGACCAAAAATTTTCCCCTGATTCCTGACTAAAGGCAGGCATCTTCTTCCCAGAGTGGAAATGTCCACAGCCAAATGCAATACACTCACTCTCCCAGGCTCTCTTGTGTGTGGATTACATGCTGATGGGGTTCTACTAAATGAAAGTCAGTGAGTAAGACTTGCAGAAGACATTGTTTCTTTAGTAATGGGTGTCAATCTTTAGTAAAAGATTCGATCACAAAGCTAAGGTCCCCAGCACTGCAGAAAAGATTTTAACATGGTATCTTGATTGAGCATTATGCCTGGGGAAAGAGGGATCATCTGTGTTAGAGAGATAACACCAAGGGCTTATCCCTCCCTACTAGTTCCCTTTCTTTTCTCTTTATATAAAAAGGCCCTATTTTTTGTTGTTGTTCTGCATTTCTGCCCGTGAAACAGCTACTGGAGCTCTGAGAAAGCCCTATTGTAAATTCACAATCTCATCATGTTTTTCACAGGATGTCACTGTTTCTACAGAATGTTAATATCATCTCATTCATCTAAAGGCCTGAGCTCTGGAAACACCACACACTTGGAACTGAGGGCATGGTGGCCATTAGCATCCTGACCATTAGCTTAATGGGCATTAGACCATTGCTCCTGGTAGTGTGACTAGGCCATTCTCTGGTTACATGGAAAGAAACCCTTTTACTAATAGAATTCTGAATACCAGGTGGTTGTAGCTTATATCATAAATCCAAAAGAGAAGTAGGAAATATTTTAAAAAGCAGGGGGTGGATCAAAGTTAAAAAGCCAGAATAAGTAGAAAGAAGTAGTAGAGGGGGAATTTGATAAAAGGCTGCCAGGATTTGACCTTAAAATACGAAAAGAAGCCCCCAGTAAAAAAAAAGGATCAACTCTTCCAGCTTAGAGACAGAGCTACGTCAACTCCAGGAGTCCTCTGAACAACACAATGCCACTACATACTAGAGTCCTGGATGCTTCTAGGTTGCCCGTGCATTTTAACTCAAGGCAAACTACTATAGAAGTTCTGAGGTGTTTTCTTTCTTGCATGGAACATACCGGAGGCATGTGCATTTCTCATTGAGCAGACTGAAATATATGGAGCATGGCCGAAACCTACCCACATTTAAATTTTTGTTACTGCAATGAAACTTGCATGCTAACAAAGCCATCATCTATTGAGTCTCAACATTGTCTACCTGGGGGCTAAAAGTAGCAATCAAGTAGTTTAAGTAAAACAATAAGTCAAATCTCAGAGGAAATAAGCATGTAAAACTGCTTTGTATATGACAGAGTGTATGACAGCAAGTCTCAGACACCATGACTGGCTAAGGTATTTGTAGTTTTAAGCATCAGATAACAAGTTGGCAGATGTGAACAGTAACCATTACGACTTGTAAGATATGGAAATATCAATCTCCCTTCTTTATTATTAAGTTTTGAAAAATTAAGTCTATATTACGGGTCTGTTAAAGTTTGTTAGAATTCATCCTAAAAGGGTAGAGTGCAGAGGGCTGTCTGGGATAGGATACCTGCACAGGAGGAACAGTGGCAGCAAAACTCCTGCCTTTTCACCTTGGCAACCGTGGTGTTAAAACCTTGGATCATGACTTGTCACTAGATCAGGCAGGTCTTAAGAAGAGTCAACTGAGGTTAAATTCTCTGCCAGTTCAAGAGTATGGTATGCAGGAGTCAAGACAGCATCAACATATGGAAAAGACAAGATATCTTATATTTGAAATGTTAGAATTTCAGAGCTCAGGGAACCCCTGTGTGTAGAAAGGGTGGAGGACACCAGAAGGAAAACAAGGCCCTTGTCATCAACTGAGAAATGCTCCTATGAACTCTTCAAGACTGAAGGAGCAAGCTCAGGGCTGACACGGGTGCTCCAGGTCCTCTGTATATGTAGTGTAGCTTTCATCTTCGTATTTTTCGATGAACTCCTGAGCACACAATGAGTTGGCCTCTGGCTCTTGTGCCTGCTCTTGGGGCTCCTTTCCTCCTACTGGTTTGCTATGTCCAAGTTCCATGGGACCCCGTAGTCAACAATTCAAATGGGTGCAACCCAACCCCTCCACTGGAAGCCTGGCTTGGCTACAAGAGATGGTCAGTTGAGACACTGTGTCCCCCATTACTAGGAGTCCTTGTTAGGATCATCTTTAGAGATTCTAAAAAACTTCCACAGCATTCGGTTTCCACACCCCCCCAAGTGCTCCCAATTTTGTTTGGTCTCTCCCCAAACTCTCTCTCTCCACACCATCTCCCCACCCTGCACCTGATTCACCCATTTCTGTCCCCATCTGTTCCCAGTACACCCATAAAATCTATTCTATTTCCCCCTCCCATAGAGATTCACGTGTGCCCCCCGACCCAGATCTCTCCTCTTTACCTAACTCCTATGGGTCTGTGGACTGAAGCTTGGTTATCATTTACTCAATGGGAAAAATCCACTTACAAGTAAATATATGCCATATTTGTCTTTCTCAGTCTGGATTACCTCATTCAAGTTGATTTTTTTCTAGTTCCATTCATTTGCCTAAAACTTTCATTGTGTCATTTTTTTAACAGCTGAGTAATACTTCATTGTATAAATATACCACATTTTCTTTTTCTTTTTCTTTTTTTTCATTTGTTGAGAGAAATCTAGGTTGTTTACAATTTCTGGTTATTATGAATAAATGATCAATGAACATGGATGTGCGAAGTGTCCCTGTGGTGGGATGGATTGATTCCAAACTTTCTGGGGAACCACCATACTGATTTCCATAGTGGCTGTACAAATTTGCACTCACATCAACAATGGAGGAGCGTTCCTCTTGCTCCACATCCTCGCCAGCATGAGCTGCCACTTGTATTTTTGATCTTTTCCATTCTGACAAGTGTAAGATTAAATCACAAAATAGTCTTGATTTGCATTTCCTTGATGTCTAGGGATGTTGAACATTTATTTTAAAGTTTCTCAGCCATTTGAAGTTGCTCTGTTGAGAATTTTCTGTTTAGATCTGTATTCCATTTTTAAATTATATTATTTGAGTTTTCGGTACCTACATTCTTGAGTTCTTTACATATTTAGGATATTAGTCCTCTATTGGATGTGGAGTTTTTAAAAAAATCTTTCCCATTCTATAGGCTGTCTATTTGTCCAATTGGCAGTATCCTTGGCCTTACAGAAGCTTTTCTGTTTCGAGAGGTACAATTTATTAATTATTGATTTTGATGCCTACATTGCCAGTGTTCTGTTCAGGAAGTCATTTCCTGTGCCAATGTGTGTTAGGCTATTCCCCACTTTCTCTTTTCTAAGGTTCAGTATATCTGGCTTAATGTTGAGGTCTTTGATTTACTTGGATTTGAGTTTGTTACGGGTGATAAATATGGATCTATATTCATTTTCTATGTGTAGACATTCTGTTAGACCAGCACCATTTCTCGAAGATGTTGTCTTCTTTCTAGTGTGTATTTATGGCTTCTTTATTAAAAAAATCAGGTGTCCAAGTGTGTGATTTATGTCTGGGTCTTTAATTTGATTCCATTGATCAATGTGTCTGTTTTTACACAAATATCATGCAGTTTTGTTTTGCTTAATTACTATAGGTCTGCAGTACAACTTAAAATCAGGAATGGTAGGACCTCCAGCAATTCTTTTATTGTTCAGTATTGTTTTAGGTAACCTGGCTTGTTTTGTTTTGGAGTGAGGGGAGGGAGGGTTGTTTTGGCTGTGTTTGTTTGTTTGTTTGTTTGTTTTTTGAGCCAGGGTTTCTCTGTTGCAGTTTTAGTTTCATTTAGTTACAGGAATCTTTTATTTCTTTTTTTTTTTTTTGGTTTCTTCTTTGAACTCTCAATCATTTAGTAATCAGTTATTTAATCTCTATGAGTTTGTGTAGTTGCTAGATGTCTTTATTTGTTGTTAATTTGGAGTTATATTGCATTGTGGTCAGGTGGGATAGAAGGAATGATTTCAATCTTTTTGAAATTGTAAAACATTGTTTTGTGTCCAAGAAAATGTTCTATTTTAGCAAAGTTGCCATGTGCTATTAAGTAGAATGTGTAGTGTTTGCTCTTTGGCTAAAGTATTCTGTAAATATCATTAAGTTCATTTGATGTTTGGTGTCCACTAATTATGATATGTATTTATGTCCAGGCGACCTGTCTATTGGGAAAAGTGGGCTATTAATGTTATTAATGTGTTATTTTGTTTTGTTTCTGGTTTTGTTGTTTTTATGAAACTGGCCACCCCTGAGTTTGGTGTATTTATATTTAGGACTGTAGTGTCTGCTTAATTGTTCCCTTGATTAGAATGAAGTGGCCCTCTTTATTTCTTCTCATTAGTTATAATTTGAAGTCTATTTTGTCAGATATTAGGATAGCAAAGGCTGCTCCCTCTCTGGTCCCATTTGATTGGAGTATTTTGTCCATCTTATTTAAAAACATCCCAACAAATTCTTAAAACTAAAATAGGTGGTGAAATATTTCTATTAGGTGGTGGAGATAGATTTGAATTCCTTGTTGTAAACAAAAGTTTTTGTGTTTAACAGAAAAGACTTACATTTAATATGTTTCCTTTAAGCTGTGGATAGATGGATTTTGTTTCTTGATTCATTCACTTTGTCTTTTTATTGAAAAACTGAGACCATTTAGACTAAAGGTTATTATTGAAATATGTGCTTTGGTTCTGGCCATCATGTTGTTTTGGTGTTGTTTGTGTTCTTGTATTTTGTGTTTTCACATTTATGGTTTTGTGGGTGTTCCCACAGTCCTCTGCTGTGCTCATTCCTCTCTCCCGTGTAAAGTAACGCTTATTTTCCACAGTTTGTTTTTGGTGGACATGCTTTTTTTAAATACTGTTAATGTGGAAGTTTCTCTTTATCCTTCCTTTGTGACATATTTTGCTGGGTATATTACTTTAAGTTGGTTGTCAGAGTCTTTTAGGACTTGGAATGTGTTGCACTGGGCTTTTCTTACTTACAATGTTCCCATTGATAAATCAGCTGCTATTCTGAAGGGTTTTCCCTTCTATGTGACATGTGTTCTTCTCTTGTAGTTTCCAATACATTTTCTTTGGTGTGCAAACTTAGTGTTTTAACTATAATATGCTATGAGAATTTTTTCTGGTCTTGCCTATTTGGTGTTCTGTGTGTGTCTCATATTTGTGTGGGTGTATCTTTCTTTAGTTTGTGGAAATTTTGTTCTATGATCTTGTTTAAGATCTGGTCTGTGTCATTGTCTTGGGTTCTTCTCCCTCATCTGTGCCCATAATTTGAAGGTGTGTGTGTGTGTGTGTGTGTGTGTGTGTGTGTGTGTGTGTTTTTCATGATGCCCCATATCTTCTGTTCCTTCTCTGTTTTTTGTTTGTTTGTTTTGTCTTTTTCTCTCTCTCTTTTTTTTTTTTTTTTTTTTTGTTTTTTGAGAAAGGGTTTCTCTGTGTGGCCTTGGCTGTCCTGGACTCCCTTTGTAGACCAGGCTGGCCTCGAACTCAGAGATCCGCCTGCCTCTGCCTCCCGAGTGCTGGGATTAAAGGTGTGCACCACCATATCCGGCTGTTTGTTTTGTCTTAATTTTCACATTTCTTGCTTACTTAGTCTAGATCCTCTACTCTATTTTCAAGTCCTGATATTCTTTGTCTGGATTCATGCTGCTTGTACAGCTTTCTTTTGACTTTACTAGTTGGGCTACTGGGTCTTTTCAATTTCACCTTCACTTCAGCTTGAGTCCCCTTAAACGTTTCTATACCTTGGCTGAATTCCAATCAAATCTTGGATTTTTTTCCGTTTCTATCAGCCTTATATTTATGGAGTTTTGAGAGTGGTTTAAGGGGTTCTTATTGTCATTTGTTTGTTTGTTTTGCATCAATCAAGTGTTTATTCTCCTTCAGCTTTTTCTCCTTTATTTCTTTTTTTCATTTCATACATGCATCTTACATTCTCTTCATTAACCTGTAAACAGAGACACACTTGGCTCCATGTCCTGGTCCCTGTAAAGCATGTTGCACTAAATATGAAGGTGCAGCTATCTTTTGACATGTTAATTTTACATCATTTGACTATAAACTGGGTAGCTGGATCACAGAGCAATTCTACTAATAAACCTTTTAGGACCCTCCATTTTGTTTTTTACATGGGTATATTAATGAAAATTCCAAAATAATAGTCTGCAAGAATTTTCTTTTGTCTATGTCCTCTGACACTTCTGGGGTTGTCTCTGTGTGTCTGTGTGAGTCTATTTTTGTGTATGTTGGGGTGGTGACTACTTACATGACATCAGTGCCTTGGATGCCAGAAGATAGACAGTGCTCGACCCCCTGGAGTTACGGGCAGTTGTGAGCTGCTCACTGTGGGTGCTGGGAACCAACCAAGGGTCCTCTGGAAGTACAACAAGCACTCCAAACTACTGAGTCATCTCTTCAGGCAATTCTTGTTTCTCCTTCTAAGAAATGTCTGTTTCGGTCTTTGACTGTTTTTTTATCTGCTTTTGTTCTTATTAAGGAGTTGTTTGAGTTGCTTATATTGGGAACATGAAACTTTTATGGGATGTAAGATTCATAACCATATTCACATTTCATAGGTTGTTCACGGATCTGAGCCTTCCTTGGCTGTGCAGAAAGACTTTAGTTTAGAGTAATCTTCTTTGTTTGATTTACTTTTCTTGCCTGAGCTTGTGGATTCCTCAAATCCTCCTTTACCAGATCAGTACCAGGGAGGTTTGCCTCTATGTATTGTTCTAATAGTTTCAAATAGTCTCAAATTTATTTTTATATACTGTACAAGATAATAACCTAATTTCTTCTTCATGTAGATATTCTATTATCCACACATCATTTATTAAGAAAAATGACATATTCCCATTAGATAATCTTGGCATCTTTATCAAAACTCAGTTTGCCATAAATGAATGGATTTGTTTTATGACTCTGTTCTATTCTCCTTGTTTGTGTGTCTATTTTTGTGCTGTTTTTATTACTGTTCATTTTTTGCACCATTTCATTCATGTGGTGCACTGCTATCCAGCTCTGTCAATTTTGGTTAAGATTGCTTTGGCTATTTGGGGCCCAATGTGATATTTTAAGTTTTTATCTTTCCAAGGAAAAATGTCATTGAAATTTTGATAATATATATTATTATATGAGTCCTTAAGTTCCCTTGAGTAACCCAGAACTCTAGCACAGTTTGAAATCATAAGTTACATAACACCATCTCATACAGAGATTTGTCTTTGAAAAACATTTTAGCTAACATATAACATTTCAAGTAGAAGTTTAGCCATGCAGTCCTATATCAGATTTCGGTAATGCTGTTTAAATTAATCAGGTGGGTGCTTGTCGGCTGACTCAACAAGTATTTTCTTTTCAAAAATCATATTTATTTTTTTCTAAAAAATATATCTTTTAAATTTATTAATTTATTCATATTACATCTCAATGGTTATCCCCTCCCTTGTATCCTCCCATTCATCCCCCCTCCCATTTTCCCCATCCTCCCCTCCCCTATGGCTGTGACTGAGGGGGACTTGCTCCCCCTGTATGTGCTCATAGGGTATCAAATCTCTTCTTGGTAATCTGCTATTCTTCCTCTGAGTGTCCCCAGGTCTCCCCATTCAGGGGACATGGTCAAATATGAGGCACCAGAGTACATGTGAAAGTCAGACCCCACTCTCCACTCAACTGTGAAGAATGTCCTGTCTATTGGCTAGATCTGGGTAGGTGTTTGAGGTTTACCGCCTGTATTGTCCTTGGCTGGTGCCATAGTTTGAGTGGGACCCCTGCGCCCAAATCGGCCTATCACAATGGTCTTCTTGTAGGTTTCTAGGACCCTCTGGATCTTTCTACTTTGCTATTCTCCCATACTTCTCTCATCTAGAGTCCCAATAGGGTGTCCTCCCCTCTGTCCCAGTTTTCTGGTTAGTGAAGACTTTCATGGGACATGCCCTTTGGGCGAGTATGCAGATATAAGTGAGAATATACCATTTGACTCTTTCTGCTTCTGGGTTAACTCACTCATTATGATCATTTCTAGCTCAATCCATTTATCCACAAATTTCAGGAATTCCTTGTTTTTAATTGCTGAGTAGTATTCCATAGTGTATATGTACCACAGTTTCTTTATCCACTCTTCTACTGAGGGACACTTAGGCTGTTTCCATGTTCTGGCTATTATGAATAAGGCTGCTATGAACATGGTTGAGCAAATGTTCTTGTTGTGTGCTGGAGCATCTTCTGGGTATACTCCAAGGAGTGGAATAGCTGAGTCTTGAGGAAACCTTATTCCCAGTTTTCTGAGATAGCACCAGATAGATTTCCACAGTGGCTGTACTAGTTTGCATTCCCACCAGCAATGAAGGAGTGTTCCTCTCTCCCCACATCCTCACCAGCATGTGGTGTCACTTGAATTTTTTATCTTAGCCATTCTGATGGGTGTAAGATGGAATCTAAGAGTTGTTTTGATTTTCATTTCCCTGATGATTAAGGAGGTTGAGCATTTCTTTAAGTGTTTCTCAGCCATTTGATATTCCTCTGTTGAAAATTCTCTGTTTAGTTCCAAGCCCCATTTCTCAATTGGGTTATTCTGTTTGGTGGCATTTAATTTCTTGAGTTCTTTATATATTTTGGATATTAGACCTTTGTCAGATGTCGTGTTGGTGAAGATCTTTTCCCAGGCTGTAAGCTGTCACTTGTTCTCTTGACGGTGTCTCCAGCCTTACAGAAGCTTCTCAGCCTCATGAGGTCCCATTTATTAATGGATGACATTGAGGCCTGGGCCGTTGGTGTTCTGTTCAGGAAGTTGTCTCCTGTGTCAATATGTTCCAGGCTCTTCCCCAACTTTTCCTCTAAGTGACTTAGTGTCTCTGGTTTTATGTTGAGGTCTTTAATCCGCTTGGATTTGAGTTTTGTGCAAGGTGACAAATATGGGTCCAGTTGCATTTTTTTACACATAGACCTCCAGTTAGACCAGCACTATTGTTGAAGATGCTATCCTTTTTCCATTGAAAGGATTTGGCTTCTTTGTGAAAAATCAAGTGACCATAAGTGTGTGGATTCATCTCTGGGTCTTCGATTCAATTCCACTGATCAACCAGCCTGTTGCTGTGCCAGTACCATGCTGTTTTAATTGCTATTGCTTTATAGTACAGTTTGAGATCAGGTATGGAGATTCCTCCGGAGCACCTTTTATTGTACAAGATTGTTTTAGCTATTCTGGGTTTTTTGTTTTTCCATATGAAGTTCAGAATTGAACTTTCAATATCTTTTTAAAACTGTGTAGGTATTTTGATAGGGATTGCATTGAATCTGTAGATTGCTTTTGGTAGGATGGCCATTTTTACTATGTTAATTCTCCCGATCCATGAGCAAGGAAGATCATGCCATCTTCTCAGTTCATCTTCAATCTCTTTCTTCAGAGTTTTGAAATTTTTTTCAAACAAGTCCTTCCCTTGCTTAGTTAGGGTAACTCCTAGATATTTTATATTGCTTGTGGCTAATGTGAAGGGTGTGGTTTTCCTAATTTCTTCCTCTGCAAGCTTGTCATTTGTGTATAGGAAGGCTACAGACTTTTTTGAGTTAATTTTGTATCCAGCCAATTTGCTGAAGGTGTTTATCAGCTGTAGGAGTTCTCTGGTGGAATTTTGAGGGTCACTTATGTACACTATCATATCATCTGCAAATAGGGATAATTTGACTTCCTCCTTTCCCATTTCGATACCCTTGATCTCCTTTTGTTGTCTTATTGCTCTGGCTAGAACTTCGAGTACTATATTGAAGAGATATGGAGAGAGTGGGCAACCTTGCCTTGTTCCCGATTTTAGAGGAATTTGCTTGAGGAGCTCACCATTTACTTTGATTTTGGCTATTGGCTTGCTGTTTATAGCCTTTATTATGTTGAGGGAAGTGCCTTGTATCCCCGATCTCTCTGAAACTTTAAACATGAATAGGTGTTGGATTTTATCAAATGTTTTCTCTGCACCTAAGAAGATGATCATGTGGTTTTTTATTTTCAGTTTGTTTATATGGTGGATTACATTGATGGATTTCCATATATTAAGCCATCCCTGCATGCCTGGAATGAAGCCAACTTGGTCATGATGAATGATATTTTTGATGTGTTCTTGTATTCGTTTTGCAAGTATTTTATTTAGTATTTTTGCATCGATGTTTATAAGAGAAATTGGTCTGAAATTCTCTTTCTTTGTTGAGTCTTTGTGAGGTTTAGGTATCAATGAGACTACGGCCTCATAGAATGAATTTGGTAACTTTCCATCCATTTCTATCTTTTGGAGTAGCTTGGATACTGTCGGTATTAGCTCACCCTTGAAAGTCTGGTAGAATTCTGTACTGAAACCATCTGGCCCTGGGCTTTTTTTTTGGTTGGGAGACTATTGATGATTGCTTCTATTTCTGTAGGGGAAATGGGACTATTTAGCTTGTTTATCTGTTCTTCACTCAACTTTGGCAAGTGAAATTGATCAAGAAAATCATCCTTTTCCCTTAGATTTTCAAATTTTGTGGCATATATGCCTTCAAAGTAGGATCTTATGATTCTTTGTATTTCTTCAGTGTCTGTTGTTATGTCTCCCTTTTCATTTCTGATTTTGTTGATTTCAATACTGTCTCTCTGCCTTTTAGTTAGTTTGGCTAACGGTCTGTCTATCTTTCTTTTGTTGATTCTTTGGACTGTTTCTTAGTTTCTAATTTGTTAATTTCAGCCCTGAGTTTGATTATTTCCAGATGTCTACTCTAGGGTGTTTCTGCTTCTTTTTTTTCTAGGGCTTCCAGTTGTGTCATTAAGATGCTTATGTGCGATGTTTCCAATTTCTTTTTAAAGGCACTTAGTGCTATGAATTTTCCTCTTAGCACTGCTTTCAATGTATCCCACAAATTTGGGTATGTTGTTTCTTCATTTTCATTGAATTTCAGAAACTCCTTGATTTCTTTCTTTATATCTTCTCTGACCCTGGTGTCATTTAGCAGAGAGTTGTTTAGTTTCCATGTACGTGTAGGCTTTCTGTTATTTCTGTTGTTGTTGAATTGCAGCATAAGAGCATGGTGATCTGATAGGATACTAGGTATTATTTCAATCCTCTTGTATGTGTTGTGGCTTGCTTTGTGACCTACGATGTGATCGATTTTGGAGAAGGTTCCATGGGATGCAGAGAAGAAGGTATATTCTTTCTTGTTTGGGTGAAAGATTCTATAGATATATGTTAGATCCATTTGACCCACGGCATTGGTTAATGATGTTATTTCTCGGCTTAGTTTCTGTTTCCATGACTTATCCTTCAGTGAGAGTGGGGTGTTGAAGTCTCCCACTATTATTGTGTGGGGATTGATGTGTGGTTTAAGCTTTTTTTTAGCAGATCTTTTACAAATGTGGGTGCCCTTGTATTGGGAGCATAGATGTTCAGAATTGTGATGTCGTCTTGGTTGACTTTACCTTTGATGAGTATGAAGTGTCCTTCCTCATCCCGTTTGATTAATTTTGGTTGAAAGTCTATTTTGTTCGATACTAAAATGGCTACGCCTGCTTGCTTCTTGTGACCATTTGCTTGGAATATTTTTTCCAACTTTCATTCTGAGGTAATGCCTTTCATTATGGGTGAGATGTGTTTCTTGAATGCAGAAGAATGTTGGATCTTGGTTATGCACCCATTCAGTTAGTCTGTGTCTTTTTATTGGAGAATTGAGGCCATTGATGTTGAGAGATATTAATGACTAGTGACTGTGAAGAGTCTTAATTTTGATGTTGTTTCCAGTCGAGAGTTTGTGTAGTTGTGTTTTTGCCATGGGATAATTATCTATTTCCTGGGTAGTTTTGGTTGTAGCTTGACCCTTTGGGATGGAGTTTTCCTTCTAGTACCTTCTGTAAAGCTGGATTTGTGGATAGGTACTGTTTGAATTTGTTTTTGTCATGGAATATTTTCTTTTCTCCATCAATGGTTATTGATAGTTTTGCTGGGTAAAGTAGTCTGGCCTGGCACCTGTGGTCTCTTAGGGTTTGCAGGGTCTCTGTCCAGGCCCTTCTGGCTTTTATGGTCTCTGCTGAGAAGTCGGGTGTAATTCTGATAGGTTTGCCATTAAATGTTATTTGGCCCTTTTCCCTTGCAGCTTTTAATATTTTTTCTTTGTTCTGCATGTTTTGTGTTTTGATTATTTATGTCGCAGGCAGTTTTTCTTTTCTGGTCAATTCTATTTGGTGTTCTGTAGGCCTCTTGTATGTTTATAGGCATCTCTTTCTTTAGATATAGACTGTTTTCACTTCACTATTTTATTAGGATACCATTTATAAACCTCCTTATACCTACATTTTGTCTTCATCCCTGGCTGGATGTTTACTAAGGTTACCCAAAGAGAGTAGTGACCAAAACAGTGCTTTATAAGTGCCCTTCCAGTAGTCCAATATAGATTTGAAAGTCCAGAGTCCAGAGAAAGCCCTAAAAGAGAGGATTGGGCAGAGTTAATGTTCTATAGGAGAATCAGGAGAAATTGCATGAGGGAGCCTGGTGCTAATTGCTTATAATTAAAACTGGGGTCAGCCCTCTTGCTTGAGCCTCTGAGGCCAAAGGATGTGCTAGTTTAACAGTCTTCACACTGCTCTGAAGCTCTACACTCACCAACAGTACCAGAAGTGGCACAACAAACAGTACAAGAAAGCCCTGGAGGCTGATCCTGTTGGAGGTGCTTCTCATGCAAATGAGATTGTGCTTCTCCTATTTTTTAAATGTAAGTTTGAAGCCAAACAGCCAAATACTGGTAACAGAAAATATGTCAAGGTACAACTCACCAAGTTCACAAAATGTCACATGTTCATGCCCAATTATGGCACCTTGAACTTCACTAAGGAAAGTGATGATATTCTGGTTGTTGGGTTTGGTCAAAAAGGTCACACCATAGATGATATTCCTGGAGTCTGCTTTAAGATTGTTCACATAACCAGTTTGTCTCTTTCAGTCCCAAACAAAGACAAGAAGATAATAAAATTTGTTGATGGAAACATTAGAATAAAATTTCACATTCTGAGAAACAAATACAAAACTAGAACATGTGAGCCTGTAGTCTTCCAAGGAGGATGCTCGTTGTCTAAGAACCAGAGAAGAACTGAAGGGCCCTTTGATGCAAGCATTAACATGGAACTGAAGTATTGGATCAAAGAATATTGAGTCAATGCTGCAAAGAGGCAGCATAGCTTTCTGCCTTAGCCTAACTCACAGAAGAGCTAGGTAATGAGGAAGAGGGGTGGGCATGGGGAAGGAAGCCTTCTTTTCCCAGAAAATTCCTAAAGGGTTCAAGACACAATAGAACTACTATGTCAGAGGAATGTCAGAGTTTATTCCTAAGGAAAGAGAGGCCCTGTCACAGCATGTTGCTCTGTGACACTGTGAAATGTTTAAAATACAAACTTCAAAGAAAACACAGAATCCTTTTGGGTCTCAGTGGTTTATGTTCAAAAAAAGACATCAGAGAAGAAAACGGTTCCGCGGTAACCCCACAGACATCCTGACATGCTTTGGGGAGCCTTACAAGCTGTGGGAGAGTCTGCAGGAAGTGGTGTTGGGCAGTGTCAGAGAGGAAACACAGGCTCCACAGATTGGCCAGTGACCTATTTGCCTGTAAATACATACAAATCTTGTTTGGGGACAGGAAGGTACGGGTAAAAACAGAAATGAGGCAACTTACCCTCAAAACGTCTATATAGGCATGAAGGCAGAAGCCAGGACAGCACAGGTAACTGGTGAACTGGAGCCTGGAACCAAGGCATGGCTGTGAGGATGGAGGGAGAGTCTCCTAGAAAGTTTTGCTCATACAGTGTGGCTGGTGATATTTGAAATTTTAAACAAGTGGGCAGGGTTTGGTGAAACCCACAGAATCATTTATCAGAAGCCCCATCCAGAGTGACCATATCATGATCACTATACCTGTGTACTGGATTTTATGAGAATTTCAAAGCATTTCAAACCTCTTACAGCATTTAACCAATGTAAGATTCAAGTATGAGAAGCCTGAAAACAGCATAAGCATTATCAATTTATTCTCATTGCATATCAGGCAGCTGGGAGATGTGTGGGGCTGCTGTGGTGGTTACTGGAGTCTTGGGTCCTTAGATGAGTGCATAGTTCCAACAGCTTGTCAGTCCACTTTGCAGAAGAGACAGTGGTGACTGACAGGGTCACACCTTGTACAAGACTGCTTAGTCATGCATTCCTCTTCTCTTCTATTTAAACCTAAACTTCAACTCAGGACCCTAAAGATGAGCCAGGGGTCAGAAGTTATGTCACTGGACCTCTGTTCTTCTTGCTAATGTGGCCACGCTGACTGCATCTCCTTCTCTTGCTTTTCATTGTTGGTGCTTTCTTGTTGGCTAAATTTAGGGTGGGCAGCTGAGCCTGTTGCCTTTCTAGGACTGTCAAAACGCCTCCTGCCACCTGCAGCCATGCCACTGTCAGTGTGCTTAGCATGACAAGTATAAGATGAGAAGAAAAGAAAGATAAAGGAATGAGTGACTTAATTGTGTAGGCTTTAGTGGGGAAAGGACCTATGAGGGACAGTCTCTGCTCTAAGAACCAAAGTCCACTGTCCACTTGCAGGCTGCATAGTTGTAGGACAGAAAGGGGGAAAGAGAAGGAGACTGGAAATTGTCCCTTCTTGGCCTGCAGTTGGCTTTTGTTATGAGTAGGCAGGGTTAAAGCATGCTGTGTAGTTAATAAAATTCTCTTGGGACTGGCCATTTCTGGGGTCAGCAAGCTGGGGAGGGCAAGAATGAGAAGAATGAGTTACTTAATTCTGGGAAACAAGTTATTCTAGTTTAAGGCACCAACATTGCTTAACTACCATGGAGCTTTACAAAATGGCATGGCCACAGTTGATGTTCCTGTTTTGGTTTTTATTAGATATATGAGAATAAGACTGTAGTTGTCATTTTTTGTAACTACCTTTTTCTGGTAAAGGCCGAGTCCTCATTAAGCACACTTTGTTTTTTTGTTGTTGTTGTTGTTTTGTTTTAATTTTTTTTTTTTTTTTTTTTTTTTTTTTTTTATTAATTTATTCTTGTTACATCTCAATGTTTATCCCATCCCTTGTATCCTCCCATTCCTCCCCCCCCCATTTTCCCATTATTCCCCTTCCCTATGACTGTTCCTGAGGGGGATTACATCCCCCTATATATTCTCATAGGGTATCAAGTCTCTTCTTGGCTACTTGCTGTCCTTCCTCTGAGTGCCACCAGGTCTCCCCCTCCAGGGGACATGGTCAAATGTGAGGCACCAGAGTACGTGAGAAAGTCATATCACACTCTCCACTCAACTGTGGAGAATATTCTGACCATTGGCTAGATCTGGGAAGGGGTTTAAAGTTTACCTCCTGTATTGTCCTTGGCTGGTGCCTTAGTTTGAGCGGGACCCCTGGGCCCAAATCTGCCTATCATATTGTTCTACTTGTAGATTTCTAGGACCCTCTGGATCCTTTTATTTTGCTATTCTCCCATGCGTCTCTCATTTAGAGTCCCAATAGGATGCCTTCCCCTCTGTCCCAGTTTCCTGGTAAGTGAAGGCTTTCGTGGGACATGCCCCTTGGGCTAATATGCAGATATAAGTGAGTATATACCATTTGATTCTTTCTGCTTCTGGGTTAACTCACTCATTATGATCATTTCTAGCTCAATCCATTTATCCACAAATTTCAGGAATTCCTTGTTTTTAATAGCTGAGTAGTATTCCATAGTGTATATGTACCACAGTTTCATTATCCACTCTTCTACTGAGGGACACTTAGGCTGTTTCCATGTTCTGGCTATTATGAATAAGGCTGCTATGAACATGGTTGAGCAAATTTTCTTGTTGTGTGCTGGAGCATCTTCTGGGTTTATTCCAAGGAGTGGAATAGCTGGGTCTTGAGGAAGCCCTATTCCCATTTTTCTGAGATAGCACCAGATAGATTTCCAAAGTGGCTGTACTAGTTTGCATTCCCACCAGCAATGAAGGAATGTTCCTCTCTCCCACATCCTCGCCAGCATGTGGTGTGGCTTGAATTTTTGATCTTAGCCATTCTGATGGGTGTAAGATGGAATCTCAGAGTTGTTTTGATTTGCATTTCCCTGATGACGAAGGAGGTTGAGCATTTCTTTAAGTGTTTCTCAGCCATTTGATACTCCTCTGTTGAGAATTCTCTGTTTAGTTCCAAGCCCCATTTCTCAATTGGGTTATTCGGTTTGGTGGTGTTTAATTTCTTGAGTTCTTTATATATTTTGGATATTAGACCTTTGTCAGATGTAGGGTTGGTGAAGATTTTTTCCCAGTCTGTAGGTTGTCGCTTTGTTCTCTTGACAGTGTCTCCTGCCTTACAGAAGCTTCTCAGCCTCATGAGGTCCCATTTATTAATGGTTGACATTAAGGCCTGGGCCGTTGGTGTTCTGTTCAGGAAGTTGTCTCCTGTGCCAATATGTTCCAGGCTCTTTCCCACTTTTTCTTCTAAGTGGCTTAGTGTCTCTGGTTTTATGTTGAGGTCTTTAATCCACTTGGATTTGAGTTTTGTGCAAGGTGACAAATATGGGTCCAGTTGCATTTTTACACATAGACCTCCAGTTAGACCAGCACCATTTGTTGAAGATGCTATCCTTTTTCCATTGAATGGATTTGGCTTCTTTGTCAAAATCAAGTGACCATAAGTGTGTGGATTCATATCTGGGTCTTTCGATTCGATTCCACTGATCAACCCGCCTGTTGCTGTGCCAGTACCATGCTGTTTTAAGTACTATTGCTTTATAGTACAGTTTGAGATCAGGTATGGAGATTCCTCCGGAGCACCTTTTATTGTACAATATTGTTTTAGCTATTCTGGCTTTTCTGTTTTTCCATATGAAGTTCAGAATTGAACTTTCAATGTCTTTTTAAAACTGTGTAGGTATTTTGATAGGGATTGCATTGAATCTGTAGATTGCTTTTGGTAGGATGGCCATTTTTACTATGTTAATTCTCCCGATCCATGAGCAAGGAAGATCATGCCATCTTCTCAGTTCATCTTCAATCTCTTTCTTCAGGGTTTTGAAATTTTTTTCATACAAGTCCTTCACTTGCTTAGTTAGGGTAACTCCTAGATATTTTATATTGCTTGTGGCTAATGTGAAGGGTGTGGTTTTCCTAATTTCTTCCTCTGCAAGCTTGTCATTTGTGTATAGGAAGGCTACAGACTTTTTTGAGTTAATTTTGTATCCAGCCAATTTGCTGAAGGTGTTTATCAGCTGTAGGAGTTCTCTGGTGGAATTTTGAGGGTCACTTATGTACACTATCATATCATCTGCATATAGGGATAATTTGACTTCCTCCTTTCCCATTTCGATACCCTTGATCTCCTTTTGTTGTCTTATTGCTCTGGCTAGAACTTCGAGTACTATATTGAAGAGATATGGAGAGAGTGCGCAGCCTTGCCTTGTTCCCGATTTTAAAGGAATTTCCTTGAGTATCTCACCATTTACTTTGATTTTGCTATTGGCTTGCTGTATATAGCCTTTATTATGTTGAGGATGTGCCTCGTATCCCAATCTCTCTAAAACTTTAAACATGAATGAGTGTTGGATTTTATCAATGCTTTCGCTGCATCCAAGAGATGATCATGTGGTTTTTTATTTTCAGTTTGTTTATACGGTGGATTACATTGATGGATTTCCATATATTAAGCCATCCCTGCATGCCTGGAATGAAGCCAACTTGGTCATGATGAATGATATCTTTGATGTGCTCCTGTATTCGTTTTGCAAGTATTTTATTTAGTATTTTTGCATCTATGTTCATAAGAGAAATTGGTCTGAAATTCTCTTTCTTTGTTGAGTCTTTGTGTGGTTTAGGGTATCAATGAGACTAATGGCCTCATAGAATGAATTTGGTAATTTCCATCCATTTCTAATCTTTGAGTAGCTTGAATAGTATCGGTATTAGCTCACCCTTGAAGGACCTTGTAAGAATTCTTGCAACTGAAACCATCTTGGCCCTTGGCTTTGTTTGGTTGGGAACTATCGATGATTGCTTCTATTCGTAGGGGAAATTGGACTATTTATCTTGTTTATCTGTTCTTCATTCAACTTTGGCAAGTGAAAATTGATCAGGAAATCGTCCTTTTCCCTTAATTTTCAAAGTTTTTGGCGTATAGTGCCTTCAAAGTAGGATCTGATGATTCTTTGAATTTCTTCAGTGTCTGTTGTTATGTCTCCCTTTTCAGTTCTGAATTTTGTTGAGTTCAATACTGTCTCTCTGCCTTTTGAGTTAGTGTTGGCTAATGTCTGTCTATCCGGTTGAAATTTCTCAAAGAACCAGCTTTTGGTTTTGTGTTGATTCTTGGACTGTTTTCTTAGTTTCTAATTTGTTAAATTTCAGCCCTGAGTTTGATTATTTCCAGGCGTCTACTCCTCTTGGGTGTTTCTGCTTCTTTTTTTTCTAGGGCTTCCAGTTGTGTTGTTAATATGCTTATGTGTGATGTTTCCAATTTCTTTTTAAAGGCACTTAGTGCTATGAATTTTCCTCTTAGCACTGCTTTCAATGTATCCCACAAATTTGGGTATGTTGTTTCTTCATTTTCATTGAATTTCAGAAACTCCTTGATTTCTTTCTTTATTTCTTCCCTGACCCAGGTGTCATTTGGCAGAGAGTTGTTTAGTTTCCACGTCCGACTAGGCTTTTTGTTATTTCTGTTGTTGTTGAATTGCAGCCTAAGAGCATGGTGATCTGATAGGATACAAGGTATTATTTCAATCCTCTTGTATCTCTTGAGGCTTGCTTTGTGACCTACGATGTGATCAATTTTGGAGAAGGTGCCATGGGGTGAAGAGAAGAAGGTGTATTCTTTCTTGTTTGGGTGAAAGGTTCTATAGATATCTGTTAGATCCATTTGACCCATGGCATTGGTTAATGATGTTATTTCTCAGTTTAGTTTCTGTTTCAATGACTTATCCTTCAGTGAGAGTGGGGTGTTGAAGTCTCCCACTATTATTGTGTGGGGATCGATGTGTGGTTTAAGCTTTTTTAGGAGATCTTTTACAAATGTGGTTGCCCTTGTATTGGGAGCATAGATGTTCAGAATTGTGATGTCATCTTGGTTGACTTTACCTTTGATGGATATGAAGTGTCCTTCCTCATCCTGTTTGATTAATTTTGGTTGAAAGTCTATTTTGTTCGATACTAAAATGGCTACGCCTGCTTGCTTCTTGTGACCGTTTGCTTGGAATATTTTTTCCAACCTTTTACCCTGAGGTAATGCCTATCATTATGGGTGAGATGTGTTTCTTGAATGCAGAAGAATGTTGGATCTTGGTTATGCACCCATTCAGTTAGTCTGTGTCTTTTTATTGGAGAATTGAGGCCATTGATGTTGAGAGGTATTAATGACCAGTGACTGTTAAGAGTCTTAATTTTGATGTTGTTTCCAGTCGAGCGTTTGTGTAGTTGTGTTTTTGCCATGGGATAGTTATCTATTTCCTGGGTAGTTTTGGTTGTAGCTTGACCCTTTGGGATGGAGTTTTCCTTCTAGTGCCTTCTGTAAAGCTGGATTTGTGGATAGGTACTTTTTGAATTTGTTTTTGTCATGGACTATTTTCTTTTCTCCATCAATGGTTATTGATAATTTTGCTGGGTAAAGTAGTCTGGCCTGGCATCTGTGGTCTCTTAGGGTTTGCAGGATCTCTGTCCAGGCCCTTCTGGCTTTTATGGTCTCTGCTGAGAAGTCGGGTGTAATTCTGATAGGTTTACCATTAAATGTTATTTGGCCCTTTTCCCTTACAGCTTTTAATATTTTTTCTTTGTTCTGCATGTTTTGTGTTTTGATTATTATGTCGTGGGCAGTTTTTCTTTTCTGGTCAATTCTATTTGGTGTTCTGTAGGCCTCTTGTATGTTTATAGGCATTTCTTTCTTTAGATTGGGGGAATTTTCTTCTATGATTTGTTGAGAATAGTTTCTGGGTCCCTGGAGTACTGATGTCTCTCGTCTTTCTTCATGCTATTATCCTCAGATTTCTTCTTTTCATGGTGTCCTTAATTTCTTGGATGTTTTGTGTCAGGAGTTTTCCAGATTTGGCATTTTCTTTAATGGTTGATTCAATATCTGTGATTGTATCTTCTAGCCCTGAGATTCGTTCTTCCATCTCTTGGATTCTGTTAGAAAAGCTCACCTCTGTGTTGCTCGCCTTCTTCTCTGAGGTCTCCCGTTCTCGTTTTTCTTCTGTCTGTGTGTTTATCATTGAATCCATTTTCATTTTCAGATCGTGAACTGATTTTTTTATTTCTTTCATCTAATTTTTTGTATATTCCTGAGTTTCTTCCATTGCCTCTTTATAGGTCTTCAGAGCTTGAACCGTTCTAGTTATTTCTTTCATCTGGTTGTTTGCATTTTCCTGCAATTTTTCCAGTTCCACTCTATGTGCTTCTTTTATGTCTCTCACCTGTTTGTCTGTGTCTTCCTGTATTTGATTACGAATTTTATTTGTTTCCTCCATTATCATCCTCATTACTAAGGATTTGAGGTCATTTTCTTGTATTTCCATTGTATTTGAGTTCTCTGGGTTGTTTTCTTAGGGATAGCTGGAAACTGGAGATGCCACGTTGTTTTGGGGTTTTTTGCGTATGCTTTTTCGCTGTCCTTTATACATCTTGCCATTTTTGTTTTTGTTGGGTAGCTTCCAGAGTTGGATGGAGGGTGTCTGACGATAGATTCACTTATTTTCTCACGATTTCCCTAGGCTGGGAGCTCAAAGCTTCATTGGTGTGGATGTTAGGAGGTTAGCCCTGTTGTTCTGGTCTCTCACAGCCAGTGATCTTCAGCCCCCCTGTGCTGTGGAACCTGCAATTGTTCTGGGTCTCTGAATGAGCGTTGGGTCAGGCCAAGGTATCCACAGCCTTCTGTGTTTTCTGCCAAGTCCAGCCAGGAACACTGGGCCTGAACCACGGGCTGAACTCAGCTAGATTCTCAGGGGCTGAACCGTCTGCCGAGCTCAGCTAGGGATTCTGGGCCCAAAATGCACACAGGGTCCAGCCAGAATTTTTGGGCTGGGACTACGCACCAAGCTCCACTAGGGCCTTTTGGCCCAAAGTGTGTGCTGTGGTCAGTTATTGACTCAGGGCCCAAACTGACCACCAATCTCAGCCTGGAATTCTGGATTCAAACTGCACACTGTGTCCAACCAGAGTCTTAGAGCTGGTGGAACCGAGAGCTCTGTCCAGCCTGCGCCACAGCAGGAGAACTGCGGCTGCTCTGAGTTAGCGCTAGTGGTGGAACAAGTGCTCCGCCCAGACTGTGTCACTGCACGGGAGCTGCCGCTGAGCTGAGGTGGTGCCTAGGATGGACCTGAGCATGTCACCAAGCCTGCACCACAGCAGGAGAACTGCGGCTGCTCTGAGTTAGCGCCAGTGGTGGAACAAGTGATTAAGCACACTTTGAGGACACCTATAGTATTGGAAAATTTGGAGGCTGCTGATGCTGTGAACTTTGTCTTTTGGTGGTGTCATGGTAAAGTAATTTGGTCTCTGGGACACAAAATAGGTTAGACAGTTAAGGAGAAAGAGCCAGGCCTTTTTTTTTATTATTAATTTATTCTTGTTACATCTCAATGGTTATCCCATCCCTTGTATCCTCCCATTCTTCCCTCCCTCCCATTTTCCCCTTATTCTTCTCCCCTATGACTGTTCCTGAGGGGGATTACCTCCCCCTGTATATGCTTATAGGGTATCAAGTCTCTTCTTGGTAACCTGCTGTCCTTCCTCTGAGTGCCACCAGATCTTCCTCTCCAGGGGACATGGTCAAATGGGAGGCACTAGAGTACATGAGAAAGTCATATCCCACGCTCCACTCAACTGTGGAGACTCTTCTGACCATTGGCTAGATCTGGGTAGGGGTTTAAAGTTTACCATCTGTATTGTCCTTGGCTGGTGCCTTAGTTTGAGCAGGACCCCTGGGCCCAAATCTGCCTATCATAATATTCTACTTGTAGGTTTCTAGGACCCTCTGGATCCATCTACTTTGCTATTCTCCCATGCTTTTCTCATCTGAGAAGTTTCTGTAAGGCAGGAGACACTGTCAAGGGAACAAAGCGATAGCCTACAGACTGGGAAAAGATCTTCACCAACCCTACATCTGACAAAGGTCTAATATCCAAAATATATAAAGAACTCAAGAAATTAAACACTACGAAACTAAATAACCCAATTGAGAAATGGGGCTTGGAACTAAACAGAGAATTCTCAACAGAGGAATATCAAATGGCTGAGAAACACTTAAAGAAATGCTCAACCTCCTTAGTCATCAGGGAAATGCAAATCAAAACAACTCTTAGATTCCATCTTACACCCATCAGAATGGCTAAGATCAAAAATTTAAGTGATACCACATGCTGGCGAGGATGTGGGGAGAGAGGAACACTTCTTCATTGCTGGTGGGAATGCAAACTAGTACAGCCACTGTGGAAATCTATCTGGTGCTATCTCAGAAAAATGGGAATAGGGCTTCCTCAAGACCCAGCTATTCCACTCCTTGGAATACACCCAGAAGATTCTCCAGCACACAACAAGAAAATTTGCTCAACCATGTTCATAGCAGCCCTATTAATATTGGCCAGAACATGGAAACAGCCTAAGTGTCCATCAGTAGAAGAATGGATAAAAAAAACTGTGGTACATATACACTATGGAATACTACTCAGCTATTAAAAACAAGGAATTCCTGAAATTTGTGGATAAATGGATTGAGCTCGAAGTGATCATAATGAGTGAGTTAACCCAGAAGCAGGAAGAATCAAGTGGTATTTACTCACTTATATCTGCATACTAGCCCAAGGGGATGTCCCATGAAAGCCTTCACTTACCAGGAAACTGGGACAGTGAGGAGGACATCCTAAGAGCCAGGCCTTTTAAATTCAGGTCCAGGAAAGCAAGAAGCCACATGGCAGAACGTGAGGGAGAGGGTCTCAGAGAATGAGTGAAAGGACCCAGAGTGTCACTGAAAGCGTGTCCATGCTTCGGCCAGTGTTCAAAAGAGCAAGAGGTAGAAGAGAAGAAAAAGGAAGGTTGTCACTTTTCTGAGTGATTTGGAAAGCGTGAAGGCTCTGCCTGAGGCTTTGTATAAGATAAAACCAAGACAGATTCCCAGATCTTCATGGTGAACATGAGACACATCAATTTTCCAGTTTCATTTCATCTCCTAAACGATTTTAAGGTCCCAATTCTTTAAGGAAGAATGTTAAAGATATCTCCTCCTAGTCAAAAAAATAAGATATTATTTAAATCAGCAATCAGCATTGTTATGGCATTGTTGTGTCATTGAACAGACTTCTTCACACTTCTCCTGATGTTCTGGTGACATTCCCTGCAATGAAAGAAAATCTCAGGTTCTTTTTTTTAACCATCTTTCTCTTCCTGGTTTCCTTAATCCAGGAGCAGTTGTCAAGTCTTTCTCTGCAACTTCTGGCAGTGACCACTCAAGAGCGCAGGCAGAGTCCTCCTGTGAGCTTGTCTGATGACTCCTGGAGCAGTTGCTGCCTTCCCAGGGCATTGTCCCATCAGAGGCCAGTGTTATCCACTGTGTTGGCAGTCCTGTACTTGCTCACTTGGTACACCTGCCAGATTTCTCCAGTAAAGTAAAGCTAATATTTTACCTTTTAAAACTAGTGTCTTGTAGAGAGATACTTGAAACTATGAAATTTGGCAAGTCTTTCTTAAAAGAATATTTACTGGGATGATTAGAAATTGGTGATTTTTTAGTTCTGTTATTCTTCCTACAATGGTTATTAGTTGATTTTCTTTTGTGAAAAAAAAAAGCCTTCCTTTATGTCCTATTTGAAATCTTAATTATTTGTTATCCTTTACTATCATTTATTTTTATTGTTAAAGATTGTCCTTGATATAGACATATCTACGTCCTGTTTACCCAACTCCCCCCATGATCCTTGTCTTCATAACAAGGTTTTTGGGCTCACAGACAAGCACCAGGAAAGCCAGGAATGCTAAACACATTTTTCTTCAAGGGAAGAAGATGTACAACTTTCCACCAAAAAAAGTTGGGTATGGATATATTCAATATTCTAGTGGCCTGTGCCCTCTGCAGGGCCAGGCCTTGCCTGATTCCTTCAGACTATTCTGTTTGTCTATCCCAGACTTCTCACCTCTAGACCTTTATCCTGAGCATTGTTTTTAATTCAAAAGAATCCATCTTTGTGGAAGAGGCTGTGTGTACCTTCTAAAGACTTTTAATGCATCTTACATTTTGCTGTGCACAGGAGATTGAGATAATTATCATCAGGACACCTTTTCCTCAAAATGGTGCTGAGCTTAAATATGGCTCAAGTAGACTGCCCAGTGTCAGAATGCAGAAGCTGAACCAACCTGGCCTACTGAGTCCAGGCTGAACCGGATTTCCCTCTTGCTTCACACAGATTATTATTCTGCCAATCCTGGTGTTTGCAAAGACTCCCACATTTCATGTCTCTGTTTTTAATAACCTAAGTCCAGTTCTCCCTGCCCATTGGTGTAGGACCATCCACTGGAGCATGGAAAACCCAGCAGTAATCACATACTCAAAAGTGAGTAATTTTTCCCTCCTGCAGCAACTTTACACTGCCCATAGCTCCTCAGTAAGGAAGGTCCCTGGAAATGTCTACCCATTTATGTTGGAATTTTTGCTGGATGGGTCTTGTGCAGGTCTTTTGTTGGTAACCACAGCTAATCTGGAGTCATGAGTGCAGTAGCCATGTCCTACCTAGATGACAGCAGTTCATAGCACTCTTTCCCATGATGCCTACATTGTCCCATGCTTGGGAAGGTGTCAATTTTAATGTTCAAATGCTTAATTTAGATAACTGCTTGTGGTGGTGGTGGGGAACTGCTGCATTTAACTGAAATGAGCAATTTAAAAAGGCAAAAAAATGCTGGTCATTGTGACTTTAACTTTTCAGTTACTTATGAACTACATTTTATTCACATATATTTATCTTTTCTTGTGAATCATTTGTGCATACCCTGGGAATGTTGGTCAAGATTATTGACTCTTTGTTTATTGGGAGGTTACAACCAACTAGAAATTATACCAATAACATTTAACATATTTGAATCCTTTACAAAACCCCAACATACTGTTATTTTTATTTTGTAGATGAGGAGAGAAGGCTTGGAAATATTGCTAATGGATTAGCAAGTAAGGAAAGCCAATACTAAAATTCAAATTTATGTGATTACAAAATTTTTATCCTTCACCTATAATTTGGCATGGTAGAAAAACATTTTAATTTTTAAAATAGTCCTGGGAGAGCTTATATAATCTTGGATCCTTTTAATGTTGAAATCACGAGCACAGTTGTTACCATTTTGTCTTAGATCTGGACATTGTTTCTAGCACATTTTGAGTTGCATCATCATATTTATGACATGGTACGAGCCTACATTTGTGCTTTATGGTGTATTTGGGGCTCTGAAAAATAAAATGTAGAGGAGGTGAATGTTTATGCTAAGGCTTGCAGCAGAGACTAAATGTAATCCAGGAGACATGTATAAGATTTATACATTAGTTCCCTTTCTCAGTCTTCTTTTCCAAAGTTTTAGTTAACCTTGATCAATTATGATCTGAAAATACAAATATAAAACTCCATAAATAATTCATATGGTTTAATTTCATTATAATTGTCTAATTCATTATTAGACATTGATCTCATTTTAGAAACTTTTCTTTCTCAACTTCATGTGTTCTCTCTCTCTCTCTCTCTCTCTCTCTCTCTCTCTCTCTCTCTCTCTCTCTCTCTCTCTCTCTCTCTCCCTCTCCTCTCTCAACTCCTCATCTCCCATCCGTTCACACTCCTGTCTCTCATCTCCTCTCTCTCTCTTAAAAAAAACCAGAGTTCACATGCCTGTATGTACATGGACATAAGTGGAGGATCTGTCTAAGGGTAACATCCCTAAAATAAATGGACTCTTCCACCCCAAGAAGCCACCAGCTGCCACCAGCTTCTCAAGAAATTAAACACCACCTAACCAAATAACCCAATTTAAAAATGGGGTATAGAACTAAACAGAGAGTTCTCGATAGAGGAATATCAAATAGATCGAATAGCTGAGAAACACTTTAAGAAATGCTCAACATTACTAGTCATCAGGGAACTGCAAATCAAAATGACCTTGAGATTCCATCTTACACCTATCTGCATGGTGAAGATCAATAACTCGAATTACAACACATGCTGGTAAGGATGTGGCAAAAAGGGAACACTCCTCCACTGCTGGTGGGAGTGCAAACATGTTCAACCACTCTGGAAAGGAATATGACACTTTCTCAGAAAATTGGGAATAGCTCTACCCCAAGACTCAGCTATATCACTCCTGTGCATATATCCAAAAGATACCCCACCATGCAACAAAGACATTTGCTCAACTATGTTAAAAAATCTCAAACTCTTACAGCTTGGCATTTGGTGGTAACCTGGGTCTGAGACATGGAACACAGACACCAGCTGCCATAGGACCATGGACCCAGGCAGGTCCACTGGCAGTAGCCTTGGCCCAGATATACTCATGGCCTCAGCTTGGAGTGTAGGCCACTCTGATCACCCTTTCCCCTCTCAGCAGCATGGACCTCAGGTACATGTATTGTCTCCAATGGCAGCTCAGACCAGGAATATCTACTGGATATTTGGTGGTAACTCTGACCACAAATATTGAAAGAGTCTGCAGCTGAAGCAGAACCATGGAACCAGACATAGCCCTTGGCCTCAGGCTGGGATAGGACCTCACCATGGCCTTCTCACATCTGCCTGCTCCACTCTACTGGTTGAGTCTCCAGTTCCACCTCTACCCACACTAAAAACTACCTGGCTTCCTTTCTTGTGCTTGTACTTCATCTTTCCCATCTCTCCATAACACACTTGTTCTGTGTAGTGAAGCATATGGAAGGTGTTTGTGTGTCTTTCTTCTGACCACCCTGGGCTGCTACAACTGGTGCACTAATTGCTACTTTTTCTAATTCTTCCATCCATTTTTTACTTGGTATTAGAATAGCACCTACTTACCCAAGAGGAGACTTGATACCCTATGAGCATATACAGGGGGAGGTAATCCCCCTCAGGAACAGTCATAGGGGAGGGGAATAATGGGAAAATGGGGGGGGGGAGGAATGGGAGGACACAAGGGATGGGATAAACATTGAGACGTAACAAGAATAAATTAATAAAAAAAAGAATAGCACCTACTATGTATTCTATACTGAAAGTGTAAAATTCATCATGAAGCTTCCTAGCTTCCTTCCTGAGTGCCAACTCTAACTAAATAGAAAGTCATTGAATAGTACAGGCTTGAAGTCTGGGTAATTTTAGTGTGTTTTTTATTTATTTATAAGATTTTTTTAATAATTAGATTCAAGAGAGGGGATGGGTCTGGCGTGAGATTTGTAGGGAAAACCATGTTCAGAGTACATTGCATACAAAAATAATTTTGAATTTACAAACATTTTCAAAAATAGGTAAATGACAGAAGCCACTCAGTTTTCAAACAATAGTTCATGTGTCCGACTGTTGGCCTATGGAATGTGTGTGTCTCTGGATTGTTATAATGTAGCCCAACAAAAAATCATAGCTCAATAAGAATATGAGATATTTTTGGGGGATTTTTATAACTATATTCTGTGGCTCTTGAACATTAACTTTCAAATGACAACATGTTGTAATGTCCTCCAAAGAGAATATATGATGCTCTTGCTTTTGTTACACATGCAAGGGTCAAGACCGAAGCTTCCAGAATTTTGTCTTCCACCTGCAGACAGTTGAGCTGGCACCATCAAATTTTCATGTGCTGCTGGTGACTTAGTCAATGAAGTGCACAGATTATCATTGATAGTTTGTTCTGTTTTTGCAGACAGTGGGTGTTTAGTGGTATTCTGAAAACAAGCAACCATTCATTTCTGTACATTAACAGCACTCACCCCTCAGCCATGCCTCACACACACCACCCACGCACAGGCTATTCTTTCCCTTCAGCTGTCACTTTGCATGGCATCAGCAACTGAGATGTTGAAGTCCTCGGCCCTTGTTTTCTAATTTCTTGCAAGTTTTCACAGTAAAGGTAAATAGTTTCTTATCTACTGTCATTTTTAAAAAATTCTACAGCATCATATAGGTGGACAGAACTCAAAACAGAGAGAAAAAGCTGACAGTGGAGGTGCACACCTTTTATCCCTGCACTGAGAAACAGGAGCATGAGGATCTCTGAGTTCAAGTCCTGTGTGGTCTCCACAGCCAGATGCAGGACAGCCAGGGAGTCACTGAGAAACCGTGTCTGACTCGGAGACTAAACAGCAGACAATGCAATCACAACACTAAACTCATACCTAAAGCTGGGTCTTTGCATAGACATGAAGAAAACTAATGCATAGAGAAGAATATCACTGAAAATTGGTGGAGGATTATGGGAAAATTGTGGGTAAAAATTACCAAAATACATGTGTGAAGTTGTTAAAAATAAAATCTAAAAGGGTTGAGAGTTCATGCTGACTTTAAAAACATCATTTTCACTTCAGAAGGACAACGGCCAAGCCAAGGACACTGCAGCAACACTATCAAGTTACTTCCAGTGTCATGAACAAAATTTGAAATGAAACGTGCACGAGAGTTGACAATGAAAGCTGATTTGCAAGATGAACTTTGAGGGGATTAACTGCTCATTTCACCAACTTCTCAACACCATGCTCCAAACTGTGAGTGTTGCAGGTGAAGATGTAATCATGGTCTCCTCAATGTAAGGCAACTATTGTACTCATTTCAGCTCCAGGTGAAGATGTAATTATGGTCTCCTCAATGTAAGGCAGCTATTGTACTCATTTCAGCACAGCTCAGTGCAGCTTTGTGAACAGTGATGTAGCCTTGCTTTATGGATGACGTGAGAATTTGAAAACAGATGTCAAGACTTCCAGGAACATTGTCAGTATTCTGGTACAAACAAAGTCCATGTCTAAATATAGGTATGGGACATGAAATGGAATGCACAGAACTACAATCCTGCATTCAAAATAAAAATATTTTTGACCCTGTTGCTTAAAGACATTTACAGGGTCTAAAAGGTCCTTCTTAGAGACAAATGTTCACACTTTAAAATCACACTGCATTTGTGCCATAATTTTTTAAAAATAATTACTTTTGTGAACAATGAGTTTCAATAATTGTGTATATAAGAATAGAGAGATGGCTCAGAAGTTTTATCAGTATACATTGCTCTTGCAGAGGAGCCAAGTTGAATTCTGAGCACCAATGATCATCACCACTTGTAACATCAATTCTTCTGGTTTCCGTGGGAACCTGTTCTCATATGCACATGCCCAAGCACATGTCCTCATGAGTGCATACCTCAAACAGACACATGCACATTAAAAAGTTAAAAGTTTTTATCTACATGTTTTCTAGATATGTCAAGAAGACTATATGCATGAAATATCCACAATAGGGCTGCTAGACAAGACCTAAACAGTGACAACAACAGGTGATGTTCCAAAGTGGATGGAGAAATAGGAAGATGACCCATTGACAGATGAAGAGCAGCAAGCAATTTTAAGCTGCTGAGAGAGGGGAAAATCAGCCTTTTCCAAGTATGAACCCCCATAATGGTCATCCAATTCCAAGGAGCCAGACCTGGAAGGAATAAGATCTTGGGCAATAATAAACCGACTATGTAGGTGGGATTAATAGTTTATTCTCTTGTATGTCTGTGCAAGAGAATGATTGTTAATGAATAAGAGGCCATGAATATATGGGGATGGAGATATGTGGGAGGAATTAGAGGGGCTGTGGGCAATGGTGTAATTATCTTTTAATTGTTATTTCAATTTCAAGCATTAAACATACTAATGTTAAAATTCAATCCAAAATGTCTGAGCAATACCTTAGGATTTCACTGAGATCAGAGCTATGTCTTCAGGACAGGGAGTGAAACATTCGTTTCCCAAACACACTGTTGAATATCCACACATATCCACGTAGCACTCTCTTATTTTTATGATAAAAGCATAACAAAATAAATGTTATTACTTAAATGTGTTCAATTTATTTGTTACACATCACAAACATGGAACTTGCTTCATGGTTTTAAAAGATTCACTCCAAATGGGCACTCATATAATTAAGATTAGTTTATTCTGTAAGGGCTATGTGTGTTATCTGTGTGTTCACATATTGCTTCATTTATACACAGTTCCTTTTCAGGGACAATTATCAACTTTCATTAAAGATTCAATAAGTAATGTGAAGCCCAAAACAGTTATCCCTTCAATGTGGCCCAGAAATGACAGGTTACATACCCATGTGTACAGGAATGTTAATGTAGAACATGGCAAGCGATCACATCCAAGATCTACTAGGTCTGTGTGATTCAACTGGAAAATAAACACACCTTTAATCCAGGAGACAGAGTCAAAGAGATCTGAGCTCAAGGCCAGACTCGGATAGAGCACTTCTCGGAAAAAGAAAAGTGTAGTTGCAGGTATGGTGGTACATGCCTTTGATCCCAAACAAAGATAAAATTAGTTTGTAGAAGGAAGCACCCATTCATAGAAGTGATGTCTAATTGAGAGTACAAAAGGTGACAAATCAGAGAAGATTTGACAGAATAGGATACGTCCAACTGTCAGGAGAAGACATAGAAAAAGAAAACTACTTAAGAGGCAGTATATAGAGAGAGGATTCATTTTACCAGAACAGTAACAGAGAAATGTGTTGCAGAGAGAGAACTCAGGTAAAGATGGAACAAGCCAGAAAATAGGAAAAAGCCAGAAGATTAGAGCAGATTGCTGAATTAGTTTGATGCCAAGAAGAGAAACTTTGAGCCAAGAGAGAATCCAGATAATATAAGTCAGCCAGGAGAAGAGTTTGAGCCAGAAGAGGTGAGTTGAACCAGCCAACCCAGAGCTCAGAAAAGACAAGTAAGTGTAAACTTATTAACCACTAAGTCTCAGAGGCTAAAAACATTCTAGGCCTAGGTGAGATTGAGTCTAGAGGCATCCAGGACTAGGCCTAGGTTGGCAGAAGGAGGCAGTAACCTTCCCAGACAACAATTGAACCAGGAGAATAAAAGTTATTTTATACCAATGGGATAGATGGATTATTTTGATTCAACTAATATCAGGACTTTAGATCACAACTACGATTTCAAAAGGAGCTTCAATTGGTCCCAAAATATGAAAAGATGAAATTCAAAACTATCTGAAATACATGAGACACTGATGGGAAAACAGGATCCAAATACTTACTTGGGTTACCTGGATCATGTGTGTGTGCGTGCACACATACACACACACACACACACAGAGAGAGAGAGAGAGAGAGAGAGAGAGAGAGAGAGAGAGGATGAGAGGAGAACACACACACACAGAGAGAGAGAGAGAGAGAGAGAGAGAGAGAGAGAGAGAGAGAGAGAGAAGAAAAACCCAAAGAAACTAAAAGACATCTCACCAGAATGCAAGAGGGTGTAGGAGTTCAAAGAGGACACACTTTTGTCTCAGTGCAGTCACTGTGCACTTCCTGGGGTCTTAGACCTTCTCAACCACAGTCACCAAACAGTCTGTTTCCTTTGTCTTTATTCACGTGAATGTGGTAAGAGTGTCTTGTTCACACAAGCCATAGAACTTCCTTAGGTGATGTGACGCAGATCAGAAGTAGAGCTGCATAGGTTTAAATGCCCATGAGGTCACTGAGCACACACCTGTTTTATCCTTTTTCCCAGGGCTGGGTCTACTCTGCCCTCCTCCAACCTGAGAAGCCATCCTGGGAAGATGGCAACAGCGCTGATTCTCCTGACCTTTCTTCTGCTGCTGGGAGTTTATGTGGGTGAGTGAACATAATAGTTACAGAGGTGCCATCCCATCACACCTCTGCTGTCCTTCCCCCAGCATAATTTGGAATGGTCCTAGCAATGAACACAGAAGCTATGAACTTCAGGTCCCTACCACCCCAGACTGGGAAATCTGACACTGGTTAGATACTCACAAAGGTCTGAGGAAGGGTGGTGTTCTCAGAAAGCTTAGTAAGCACTGGATTCTCCCAGCTTTTCTTCATCATGTGGAGACTAGATCACCCTTAGAAACAGATGGTGCAGAGATAGAAAATATGCATCATTAACTTACTTGAGTCCAGGGAGGGAGCAGCTTTAATGACCAACATGCAATGAGCAAGGCCACCCATTCAGGAATATTATCACTAATTATTATTATCCACCCTCAGCCTTCTGAAGATAGAGGCCCAGATGACAAGATGCCTGCACTGCACACTCCACTACCTCTGCTGTCTAGTTGTAGTTGCCCTCTGCACATCTTTTTGCAGGTCTCCTGCTGGTTCTACCATTGCCTGCACTCACCTCCAAATTCCAGGCTTTGAATCCCACCAGGACTGCATCACCAGTGCTCCAGCTAACTATAAGTCACTCACTCATGCATAGGAAATAATCCAAGAATAGGAGAATGTTAGAAAAATCGAACTCCATAGGCTTAGGAGGAAAGTTGAGAAAATGACACTCACCGATGAAAAAATTCCAAAGGAGCTGCCCAAGATTCACTCAGCCTCTGTCATGATAAAGAGAAAGCTTACCTGCCCCCAACAATGTAAAGCAGAATGGGTGTCAAGTGCTACCCACCCCTTCTCAGAGCAGGATCTGGGGCTTAATATTCAGCAAATATTTTTCTATGTGCAAGAAATTCTGTCTGCAACAGCCTTGGGGACTGCAGATCCCACCCTCTATCATACCCTTCCCAATCTTCCCTCCTGACTCATCTGCTGCTACCAGACACTCCATATCTTTGGCTTTTCTTTCATAGGAGATCATTGGGGTCCATGAGGTCGAGCCTCAGTCCTGCCCCTACATGACATATGTTCCTTTCTGAATGATAATGGGGGAAAGAGTTACTGTGGAGGCTTCCTGGTGCAAGACAACTTTGTGCTCACAGCTGCTCACTGCAGGGGAAGCTGAGAAATTTCTAGCCCACATTTTCTCAGACCCCAGATGTTCCCCTGAGAGCTCACTAGAAGGTAGGGCTATGAAAATGGAAGTCTGTTACCAGTACATCTGATGTCGAAGGGTGAGAGGACAGAGCCATCAGCACACTTGAGCGGATCAATTGCACTGGCCACAGTAAAGCAGTAGGTGGGGTTGACAGTTCCCATTAAGAGACAATGCAAATGTTGGAATAGTGCCTAGAAGCAAGATGTAGCCTCCAGGAATCTCCTGTCCTTGAGTATCAGAGAACAGTAGGTTTGACTCTGAAGCCCTCCTGTGTCCTCAAGTCTCCTTAGCTAGAGCCCCATCCTGCCTACTCTGCCTAATCTGCATCCTCTCTGATTACACATCTCTCATGCCCACTCTGCTCTCTGCACAGCTCAATGACAGTCATGCTGGGGGCCCACAACATAAAGACGCAGGAGCAGACCAGCACATCATCCCTGTGGCAAAAGCCATGCCCCACCCAGAATATTATCTCAAAGATCAGTCCAATGACATCATGTTGTTAAAGGTGAGACCTGCAACTCTTCCCACCCTCATTCCTCAACTCACCCCTCACCTCCTACCCAACCCCTGCTCCCTGTGTTCTTCCTGGTGCAGTTCTTATCCTCCCCTCCTGCTCTGATCCTGCTTCTTCCCTCCCTTCCATCCTGGCTTTTGTGTGACTCAGGGCAGTAGGATCATAGCTGATCTGGTCTTCTCCCCATCAGCTGGAGAGAAGGGCCAAGAGGACTAAAGCTGTGAGACCCCTCAGGTTAGCCATGGCTAAGGACCATGTAAATCCAGGATATGTCTGTCCTGTGGCTGGCTGGGGGTGGGGTTGTCCCGCAGTCAAGGAAGAACTGCCTGTCTACAAGAGGCTGAACTGACCATTCAGGAGAGCCAGGATTGTGAAAGACACTTTGGCCACTATTCCAAGACCACACAGATATGTGCTGGAGACCCAAAGAAAATAAAGGCTCCTTTCAAGGGGAGATTCAAGCATTTAACAGACAAAACACAGGGAGAGAGGAACCTGAAAGAGTTCTGCCTGTGAGAATGGCCAGACCCTCAAGCCTCAGTTCAGAGTAGAGGCAGCTCTATAGTGGACTTGTTAGTCCCTTGCATGGGGGTAGCAGGACTGAAAGTGGAGAAACATCAGTCATCACAAAGTTGCATTAACTATCCCACAGCATCCCTGAGAACTTCAGGGAAAGCCTTGGACTGAGGTAGAACGAAAGGAAGGCTGGTACTGAGGGAAGTTGGAAAGCCTGTCCTGGCCCTGATCTGACAGCTTTACCAGGAAGAGGGAGAGACAGAGAACCCACACTCAGTTCTTCCTGTCTTTGCCCACAGGGTGACTCTGGGAGACCCCTCATGTGTGACAACAGGGCTCATGGAGTTCTATCATTTGGAAAGGAGTATGACACCCCTACAAGCATCTTCACTAAAATCTCCTCCTTTCTTCCATGGATAAGCAAAAACATGAAGCTCCCCTAGCAGGTGTTAAACCACCTGTGTTAAGCAGCTTTTCTGGCCTCAGACAAGAACCATGTGGAGTGGACAGCAAATGATAATAAACAATCTCCTGAGTGCATGTAACTGAGGTTCGTTATTGATTGAGCCACTTTATTCTTTGTACTCCTTGTTGGTCTAGGCAGTCATGTCCTGTCAGTTGTGGGCTTTCCTTTTTCCTCCTTCTCCAGCCCCTCCCCTTACAGGAACTTCAGGCTGCACATTCCCACACAGTTATCACCATACATGGTGGGCAGTAGGGGTTGTTTGTTTTTATTTTTGCTATAGGCTCATACTGTATAGCTCTGACTTGCTTGGAATTTGCTATGTAAACCAAACTGGACTTAAACCCACAGGGACATTCCCTTCTTTGCTTTACCTGTGCTGGAATTAAAGGTATGTGCCACAGCATCCTATCATAATCATATTTTAGTTCTTTCCCACAACACAGTCATCAGGAGCCTATAGCACTGCCAAAGGGTCATAGACTCAGTCACCCATATTCATACTTAGCTCTCTAGAAATGACTCTTACTGGGTGTAGGAAATTCTTACCATCTCTTAGTCACCTTCGTTAAGACCCAAACCTTTGGCAGAGAATCAGACAAGGCATTGGGTGAAGGTTGAACTATCTTTGGGAATTCAGAAGTCCTGGGCTCTGCTACCCAAAAAGTTTCCTCTTTGTGCCTCCCCTACCCCTTGCCAAGAAGGGCAGGCTTCTCTTATCACTGGAATCCTCTGCAATGTGAAAGGCTGAAACATCTCTTTGATGACCCCAGGACTCAGTTCCATTTCTCAGCCCAGCACAGAGCTCAGTCCACTTCTATACCCATTCTGGCCTGCTAGTGTGTTCCATCTGACTTCCTCCACACCCACCACCCGATGAACTGATTTAAGCCAGCCTTTCACTCCTTTACCTATAAGTTCCAAACACTGTGAACTCTTCTTTTCCTCATACTCCAGGTAGACTTGTGCTTCCAGTCACCTGATACTCACACCTCCCACCTAGGCTGGCTGAGCCCTGTTCCAACCCAAGTCTTCTATGGAGAATGAGGCTCTTCCATGCCCTCCATTCTCTCAACACTCCTGGATCAGTTTGTAATCGCTGCCTCCCCCTGCTGTCTATGTGAGGATATGGCAGTCAGATTCAAGAATGTTCCCTTGGGCCCTCCTTGTTACTTAGCTTCCAGAAGTCCTAGGTTCAATTTGGAGTACTCACATGGCCACTCACTATCATCTATAACAATAACCTATGAGATCTGATGTCTTCTGCTGCTGTGCAGACATGCATGTAAACAAAATACCTCTACACATAAAATGAATAAGTCAATATCATACAGGTTGTCCGTTCATTAACCTGTAAGTTTTCTTTAGATCTGAGTAAAATTATCATCTGGTTTTCATTATATATCAATATATTGTTGGACAACTAGTTTAATTATTTGCTATAGTGAGTAAAGCATCAATTCCTATGGGGGGGGGAACACCTCAGTAGTAGGTTCCCTGGATATATTTTCAAGGGATAAAATAGATGGGTCCACTTCAGTTCTATTTTTAATATCTTGACAAATCTCCAAATTGATTTCCACAATGGCTGTATTGATCTGTTCTCTCACCACAGATAAATAACTCTCTCTCTCTCTCTCTCTCTCTCTCTCTCTCTCTCTCTCTCTCTCTCTCTCTCTCTCTCTCTCTCTTCCTCCATCCTCTCTAACATTTGTTGTTGAACTTGGATAGTCAATCTGAGTTGGAGGAGGTGGTATCTCAAAGTGTATTAATTTGCATTTAACTAACAACTAGGGATAATGGATACTTTCTTTCTTTCTTTATACATTTCTTGCTTTTGAAAATGTCTGTTCCTTTCACTTGCCCATTTGTGGGTTCGCAGTTTTATTTCCTTGGAAAATAATTTCTGAAATTATTTTAACCCATGGATAATTGCTTGTAATAACAAATCTTGATTATCAACGGGACCAAGAGGCTAGTCACACTTGAGAGGTATTTTGTTGATTAGGTTATTTGAGGCGGTAGCTGGACCCAAAACCTGGGCCACATGCTCTAGTGGAAGCTCACACAAAAGGACATGGAAAAAGGATGTTTTTGTGTGTGCTCAATTTTATTAACCAATATATTTTATTAACAACTTAGTGACCGAGTATATGTCACTTATAACCCGACTAACCAAAACAATAGGAAATGAGGATTAATGGACACAATAACAAAATCATAAGGATATCAGTTCCGAGGAGTGATTCTCCTGGCACAATCAGCAGGATTTCTTCTGCTGGAACCTAGAGTAACCAGAACCCAGAACCTCAGCAGTACCAGAGCCCCGAAGCCTTCCCTTAAGTGGTTCTCTCTAGGAGCATTTCAAAGTGTAGTGATGAACAGCCAAAACTATCCCACATCTCCAAAAAGCCCTGCCTCCAGTTCTGGGCTCATTTATATATCTCCTCCCAGAGTCTGTTCACAGGATCTTTTCAGCTGGCAACAATCAAGCTCCTGCATGAGGTGGTTGGTCTTCTAGTGGATTAACCTCACCTGTTCTCTCACAAGACCATTCCAATCCCTCACTTGGGATCCTAAAAACCAGGTTTATCTCTTCTTCATCTTCCTCTTTCTATTTAATAAAATAAGCTATATACAACAAACTAAGAATTGCCCATTAAGTTAACATTTACAAGGACCAGTCCATGTATATTTAACAATTTTTAGGAAATTATTCCACTATCCTATGCTACTGAGTTTTTAAAAAAATTTTATTAATTTATTCTTGTTACATCTCAATGTATATCCCATCCCTTGTATTATCCCATTCTTCCCTCCCCCCCCATTTTCCCATTATTCCCCTCCCCTATGACTGTTCCTGAGGGGGTTTACCTCCCCCTGTATATGCTCATAGGGTATCAAGTCTCTTCTTGGCAACCTGCTGTCCTTCCTCTGAGTGCCACCAGGTCTCCCCCTCCAGGGGACATGGTCAAATGTGAGGCACCAGAGTACATGAGTTTTTAAACTAAACTTATTTTAATACTATGGCTATCTAGTCTTTAACCTCATCAGAGACCCCAGAAGAAAAAACTATCTAATATGAAGGAAGTACAGGCAAGCAACTTCCAGAAGTATTGACAGGACAGAGAGCTGACTGTCTGGACAGTGACAAATTCCTCTCCATTGTTGGGGCATTCAGTCTTCAGCCAGCTGGCCCAAGGCATCTGACAGACTGTTTCTGGACTGTCACAACTTTCGCTTCATTGTAGGTGCATCCCAGCTTCAGCCAGCCAGCTCAAAGCATCTCAGAAACTGCTTTGAAGCAGGAATCCTGAAGAACTAGCCCACCTGGTCTCTGCAAGGCTGGGCAGCCAATTTCTCAGTATCAGGCTTGATCATATCAGACTGTCATTCTCTCATCAGCAGTAGAGATAATCAAAGTTCCTCATTCCATTGGCTATCTGCCACTATCGTTTCTTGATGCCCACATAATTAGACTGGAGGCACTACCAGGAATGGATGTCTCTCTGTCATAAAAGACCTTTATTATTAAATGCAATTTTCTGTGGATCTCTGAAGGGTTTGAAGACCATCTATCTATCTATCTATCTATCTATCTATCTATCTATCTATCATCTACCTACTCCTTTGAAAACATATACAAAAATCTAAAGAAAGCTTATTCTATAATTAAGTAATTTAGTATCTAGTAAGATTTATAAGTGACAGACTACCAATTTCTATTTCCAATCATCCTGAACAAGTTATAACAGCTATTTTTCACCTTCTTAAATAAGTTGTACATGTATTATACATTAAATAAATGTCAGGCAAAATGATCTTATGTTTACACCAACATACAATATACAATTTAAGTTTCCGTTAACATATCAAATACATAAAGCAAAAGTTGAAAAAAAATCGTAAATTTCTATCAATCTACAATACCAATGTGAAATATTTGAATACCAATGCAAATTATTTGAGGCTAGTAGATTCAATAATATACTTATAATTCTATAAACCTACAGCTTCCCTTCCTTCAACCTATATCCTCCCTTCCTTGCCCCCTCTTCCTTAATATTAGATGGGATAGAAAGATGAGAGAAAGAAAGATAGAAGAAAGAAATACCCAAATGAAACTTTTATTAATTGTACCTAGGCCCCTTAGGCAAAAATGAGCATTGGTAACCCACCAAAAACAACACCCCACCTACTGGGAATGGGGGCATCATGTTCTCAAGTTACTTTATGCTATTTAGGATAAAAATATTTTGGGGTACCCTAGAAAAATAATGTATTGGCCAAGCACTGGAAAAGCTAGCTGTATCTGTTTTTGTCCAGTCTTTTTGGGATCAATCTTTTTGGCTAGCCGTGTTATTGTTAATATGCATGTAATTTTTGGAGGAAGCAGTAGCACCAGTGGCAGAAGTTTGATCTTCATCATTGTCCTATTTTTTTTTCTCTGAAAGTAAGCAAACTTTTGAAATTATTAGTATAGGTATGTTAGTATATATATAATTTTTTAAGGAAAGATCAGTTGAGACACTTTGCTCGAGGTGCCAGAGGCATGTTTTTGGGGTTAAATCATCCAGGCTGTCTGTTTTGTCTTTAGTGTTGTCCTGTTTTTTGCAAATAATACAGAGTTCTACCTGTATGTACACCAACAGGCCAGAAGAGGGCATTAGTTCTTTAAGCTGTATGAAACAATGCCAAGCTGTAAGAACCACATAGCTCTTAAGATTCACTTGCTATACAGTCAGATCTAATCTTTATAAGTTTGGTTAGAAGCCACATATTTTCACTCCCCATGGAAACATAAGCATACCCATGACCCCATCTCAAAACTATTACAAGTTTTTATTTCATACTAGACAAATCCTTGTAGAATGTTGGTTGTCTCAGTTCCTCAGCTTTTTTTTAATCACCCAGTGTTTCTCCACAGCTGACGTCCCTCCATCATTAACATTAAGAAAATTTAGAGTCAACAAAGCATTATTTAATCGGTCCCTGGGTGTCTTTACCCTTCCCTTTTGTTTAATAAGCATTTCATTGAAGGTACAATTAGCTCTTTTCACAACTGCTTGTCCTGTGGTGTTGTGAGGTATACCAGTAACATGTTTTATATTATAATACATAAAGAAGTTTTTTATCTTAAGGGAAACATATGCATGAGCATTGTCAGTCTTAATTTGTGTAAATATTTCCATAAATGGCATTATTTTCAGTAAATGAGTAATCACATAGTCAGCCCATTCAGAACTTAGAGCAGCTTCCCATTGAAAAGCTGAATATGCATAATACTCAGAACATGGAAACAGGCTAAGTGTCCCTCAGTAGAAGAATGAATAAAGAAATTGTAGTACATTTGCACTATGGAATACTATTCAGCTTTAAAAATAAACAATTCCCAAAATTTGTGGACAAATAGATTGAACTAGGAATTATCATAATGAGTGAGTTCACCCAGAAGCAAAGAGATAAATGGTATATACTAACTTATATAGAGACACTAGCCCAAGGGGTATGTACCATGAAAGACTTTACTTACCAAGAAAGTAGGTCAGAGGGGAGGACATCCTATTTGGACTTTAGGTGAGAGAAGCATGGGAGAATGGGGGAAACAGAAGGAACCAGAGGGTCCTGGAAGCCAACAAGAAGAACATTATGATGAGCAGATCTGGGTCCTGAGGTCCTTCCTGCTCAAACTATGGCACCAACAAAGGAAAATATAGGCAGTAAACTTCGAACTCCTACCCAGACCTAGCCGACAGACAGGACATTCTCCACCGTTGAGTGGTGGGTGATGTCTGACTTTCATACAAACTCTGGGGCCCAATTTCTGACCATGTCGCCATGATGGGGAGGCCTGGTGGCACTCAGAGGAAGGATAATTATGTCACCAAGAAGAGACTCGATACCCTATGAGCATATACAGGGGGAGGAGGTCCCCTCAGTCACAGACATAGGGAAGGGGAGTAGGGGGGAAGCAAGAGGGAGGAATGGAAGGGTACAAGGGATGGGCTAAGAATTTAGATGTAATATGAATAAATTAATTTTTAAAAACTGAATATGTATAAATGGTATGATGTACATACCTCATTGTTCCAAATTTTGCAAAATGAAACCATCCATTTGTCAAATTTCATTCCTTTTGTTACCTCCAGGGTTAATTCTAGCAGGTAATGGTATTTGACTACATAAGGAACATGTAGAACACTTATTAATTATTTTTCTGGCTTTTGCAAAGTGATAATCTTTTTTTTTAACCCCTTACCATTGACATGATGTTTTTCATGAAATTTTGAGGCTTCGAATACATTACCTATGAATAATTTGTCAACATTTTCTCGTGTCAATGGACCTGGTAAATGTGTATGGGATTGAATATGAGTAATATACAAGGGATAATTTTTTTCCTTTTTATTATTAATTTATTCATATTACATCTCAGTTGTTAGCCCATCCCTTGTATCCTCCCATACCTCCCTCCCTCCTGCTTCCCCCCATTCCCCTCAATGAGGGAAATGTAAATCAAAACAACTCTGAGATCCCATCATACACCAGTCAGAATGGCTTAGATCAAAAACTCAAGTGACAACACATGCTGGCAAGGATGTGGAGAAAGGGGAACACTTCTTCGTTGCTGGTGGGAGTGCAATCTTGTACAACCACTTTGGAAAGCAATCTGGTACTTTCTCAAAAAATTGGGAATAGTACTGCCTAAAGACTCAGCTATACCACTCCCTGGGCATATACTCAGAAGATGCTCCACCATGCTACATTTGCTCAACTACTTTCATAGCAGCCTTATTCATGCTAGCCAGTATCTGGAAACAACCTAGATGTCCCTCAACCAAAGAATGGAATGGGAAACTGTGGTAATTTTAGGCAATGAAGTATTATTCAGATATTAAAAACAAGGAAATCCTGATTCCAAGATGGCATCGACCAGTATGCAGCATAGCTGATCTACTCCGAGGAGACCAGTGATGTGAATGGAGCCACAGATTGCTGGATTTTGAGAACTGTAGGTGAGTAGGGCCCCAAACTCAGCAGACTGCCAGTGGGTCTAACCCCGGGACAAGCAACAGCCTGAAGGTGATAATGCACTCCCCAAACTCTGAAACGGAATCCACAATCAAGCTGCAGCCAGCACATAAAACCCAAACTCACCATTTTGGGAGGGGATTTTCCAGAGCCTCCAACCTGAGGAGTCTCAGCGAATAGGGTGAAACTACCATTGAACCTCTCTATCCACACCACGCCAAACTGCGGAGGTCACCTGCCTAGCCCAAGGGGAAACACAGGTGGTGGGACTCACCAAAACCAGCTAGAACTGGCATGTAGCTCGCGGTCTGCATCCTGTGCCCAATCTGAACCCAGACACAAAGGATTGACCCTACAAACAGGGGCAGTTAGAAACCAGTGTGGACTGCTCCCACAGCCCACTGGGACTGCCCACATTATCAGGAGACATGGGTCTTGCTTGCGGTGCCTAACTGCTGACCTAAAGCAATCGGGGAGCATCCTGGCTTTCACTGGTGAAAAAGAAGATACAGGGGATTCCCACCAGCGGTCTGAATCGCCATTGTCACCAGCCACCCGCCTGGGCTGCCGGCACTGACCTGGCACTCCCCAGCTGGGTCCATTCTTGCGGGTGCAACAGGACCTCCCATAATACAGGGAGCTGTGGGTTGTGCTTGCAGGGTCTAACTGCTGATCTAAAGCAATCTGGGAGCATCCTGGCTTACAGGGGCATGGAAATTGCTGCTTCCTTGGATACTGCCAGTGGCCTGAAACCATATTGTCTCAGGCCCACCAGGCACTGATCCTGTAATCTCCAACAGGCAGATCCTAGCTGGGTCAGAACTCCCAAATTCATGGGAGAGGCTAGACATTCCTACAGAGTATAGAGGCAGAGCTAAAAGACAGCTGCCGCCCAGAAGATCTGATCCACCTGGGGCCTTGGCTACAAAGCAACAGGAAGGACAGGTACCTGGGATCAACCTACACAACCAGAGAGCATGTGTGCTGACCTTACTCTAGATCCCAAAACTGCTGATCTGAATTACAGCAGTAAGGTGAAAGAGCCCAAACAGAAACCTACTTTGCATGACTCAGCCTGGAGCCTAAGGTGTTGAGAAAAATCTCCAGGAGTAGAATCTGAATCACCTGCCTGGTCCAGGGAAATACTCCCTGATCCCCACAGGCAAGGGCACCCTACCTATAATCAGGCATCAACTATCCACTCTCAAACAGGGAAGGTCACAACAAACGACCTCCCAACACCAGAGTCACCAAAATGACAAGAGGACAGCGAAAGAACTCTAACAAAAACCAAAACAGGTTGGCATCTCCAGATCCCAGCAATCCCAATGAAAACAACCTAGAGAACCCAACAACAATTGATATACAAGAACATGACCTCAAGTCCTTAGTAAGTAAGATGATAAGGGAAGAAACAAATAAAATCTGTAACAAATGCAGGAGGAGGCAAACAAGAGGGCTGAGGATTTAAAAGAGTCATACAAAGAGGCATTTGAAGAATTTCAGAAAAATACAAATAACCAGATGAAGGAAATTATTAAAACAGATCAAGACCTGAAGATAAAAATGGAAGCTATCATAAAGGAACACACAGAAGAAAAACGTGAACGAGAAGCATCAGAAAAGAAAGCAAGCATCTCAGAGGTGGCCTTATCTAACAGATTGCAAGAAATGGAGGAACGAATACTGGGACTTGAAATACAATTGCAGAACTGGAAACATCCATCAAGGGAAATTCTAAATCTGAAAAGTGCCTGACACAGAGCATTCAAGAAATCAAGGACACCATGAAAAGATGAAACTTGAGAATAATAGGGATAGAAGAAAGAGAAGACAACCAACTCCACAGCCCAGAAAATATCTTTAGTAGAATAATAGAAGAAAATTTCCCCAATTTTAAGGAGCTGCATATAAGCATGCAAGAGGCATACAGAACACCAAATAGAATAGACCTGAAAAGAAAATCTCCCACCACGTAATAACAACACAAAATATACAGAACAAAGAAAATATATTAAAAGCAGAAAATCCAAGATGGCGGCAAGCAGTGTGGACAGCGTTTGGAGGCTCCAGTGAACAATTCAGGGATTTGCACAGATTTCTGAGCCAGGAACACCGAGGTCCGAACATCACGGCTGCAGGAGTGCTCCACGGATCAGAGGGACCAGGGTGCGGAGGACCTGTGTGCCGCTGCACATGGGAGGAGCATGGATTTTCTCTGATCGGACCGGCAGCAGCAGAGGCAGCAGCACCAGCGACACCAGTGGCAGTGGCTGAGGTTTGCAGCTCATAGCCTTCCGGTGGAGGCGATTGGTGTGGTGGCTGGTGGGAGTTGCTGCGGGAGAGGGGACTTGGGGCAGGATTTGGGTCGCGTGGAGCCTTCAGACCAAGACTGGACTAGGCAGACAATTCGGCCCCAGAGTCCCGGGTACTGGCCCAGCCCAGCAAGCAATTCTACCCGAGGCACTAACTCAGCTTCAGCCACTGCTCCCCTGCTGTGGTGCAGGCTTAGTGGAGCACTCAGTTCCACCCTAGGCACCACCTCAGCTCAGTGGAGGCTCCCTGCGGTGACACAGTCTGGGCGAAGCACTTGGTTCCACCACCGGTGCTAACTCAGAGCAGCCGCAGTTCTCCTGCTGTGGCACAGGCTTGGCCAAGTGCTCAGTTCCACCCTAGGTGCCACCTCAGCTCAGCGGCAGCTCCCCTGAAGTGACACAGTCTGGGCAGCACTTGGTTCCACCATTGGCGCTAACTCAGAGCAGCCGCAGTTCTCCTGCTTTGGCGCAGGCTTGGTGGAGCGCTCAGTTCCATCCTAGGGAACAACTCAGCTCAGCACCAGCTCCCCTGCAGTGACACAGTCTGGTCGGAGCACTTGGTTCCACCATTGGCGCTGACTCAGCACAGCCGCAGTTCTCCTGCTGTGACGCAGGCTGGACAGAGTGCTTGGTTCCACCAGCTCTAAGACCCTGGTTTGACACAGTGTGCAGTTTGAATCCAGAATTTCTGGCTGAGATTGGTGGACAGTTCGGGTCCTGAGTCAATAACTGACCACAGCACGCACTTTGGGCCAAAAGCCCCTAGCTGAGCTTCGTGCGTAGTCCCAGCCCCAAAATTCTGGCTGGACCCTGTGTGCATTTTGCGCCCAGAATCCCTAGCTGAGCTCCGCAGATGGTTCAGGCCCTGCGAATCTAGCTGAGTTCAGCCGGTGGTTCGGGCCCAGTGTTCCTGGCTGGACTTGGCAGAAAACACAGAAGGCTGTGGATACCTTGGCCTGACCCAACGTTCAATCAGAGACCCAGAACAACTGCAGGAGACACAGCACAGGGGGGCTGAAGATCACTGGCTGTGAGAGACCAGAACAACAGGGCTAACCTTCTAACATCCACACCAGTGAAGCTTTGAGCTCCCAGCCTAGAAAAATCATGAGAAAAACAATTGAATCTATCATCAGACTCCCTCCATCCAACTCTGGAAGCTACACAACAAAAAAAAAGGACAGCAAGATGTCTGAAGGACAGCGAAAAAGCATATGCAAAAACCCTCAAAACAACATGGCGTCTCCAGTTTACAGCTATCCCAAAGAAAACAACCCAGAGAACTCAAATACAATGGAAATACAAGAAAATGACCTCAAATCCTTAGTAATGAGGATGATAATGGAGGAAACAAATAAAATTTATTTTTTTTTAAATGGAGGAAGACGCAGACAAACAGGTAACAGACATAAGAAGCACATAGAGGGGAACTGGAAAAATTGCAGGAAAATGCAAACAACCAGATGAAAGAAATAAATAAAACGGTTCAAGCTCTGAAGACCTATAAAGAGGCAATGGAAGAAACTCAGGAATATACAAAAAATCAGATGAAAGAAATAAAAAAATCAGTTCAAGATCTGAAAATGAAAACGGATTCAATGATAAACACACAGACAGAAGAAAAAGGAGAACGTGAGACCTCAGAGAAGAAGGCAAGCAACACAGAGGTGAGCTTTTCTAACAGAATCCAAGAGATGGAAGAACGAATCTCAGGGCTAGAAGATACAATCACAGATCTTGAAGCAACCATTAAAGTAAATGCCAAATCTGGAAAACTCCTGACACAAAACATCCAAGAAATTAAGGACACCATGAAAGAAGAAATCTGAGGATAATAGGCATTGAAGAAAGAGAAGATATCAGACTCCAAGGCCCAGAAACTATTCTCAACAGAATCATAGAAGAAAAATTCCCCAATCTAAAGAAAGAGATGCCTATAAACATACAAGAGGCCTACAGAACACCAAATAGAATTGACCAGAAAAGAAAAACTGCCCGCCACATAATAATCAAAACACAAAACATGCAGAACAAAGAAAAAATATTAAAAGCTGCAAGGGAAAAGGGCCAAATAACATTTAATGGTAAACCTATCAGAATTACACCCGACTTCTCCGCAGAGATCATAAAAGCCAGAGGGCCTGTACAGAGACCCTGCAAACCCTAAGAGACCACAGGTGCCAAGCCAGACTACTTTACCCAGCAAAACTATCAATAACCATTGACGGAGAAAAGAAAATATGCCATGACAAAAACAAATTCAAACAGTACCTATCCACAAACCCAGCTTTACAGAAGGTACTAGATGGAGAACTCCATCTCAAAGGGTCAAGCTACATTCAAAACTACTCAGTAAATAGATAACAATCCCCTGGCAAAAACACAACTACACAAACGCTCGACTGGAAACAACATCAAAATTAAGACTCTTCACAGTCACTGGTCATTAATATCTCTCAACATCAATGGCCTCAATTCTCCAATAAAAAGACACAGACTAACTGAATGGGTGCATAAACAAGATCCAACATTCTTCTGCATTCAAGAAACACATCTCACCCATAATGAAAGGCATTACCTCAGGGTAAGAGGTTGGAAAAAATATTCCAAGCAAATGGTCACAAGAAGCAGGCAGGAGTAACCATTTTAATATCAAACAAAATAGACTTTCAACCAAACTCAAATGGGATGAGGAAGAACACTTCATACTCATCAAAGGTAAAGTCAACCATGATGACATCACAATTCTGAACATCTATGATCCCAATACAAGGGCAACCACATTTGTAAAAGATCTGCTAATAAAAGGTTCAACCACACATCAATCCCCACACAATAATAGTGGGAGACTTCAACACCCCACTCTCACTGAAGGATAAGTCATTGAAACAGAAACTACGCCGAGAAATAACATCATTAACCAATGCCATGGGTCAAATGGATCTAACAGATATCTATAGAACCTTTCACCCAAACAAGAAAGAATACACCTTCTTCTCTACACCCTATGGAACCTTCTCCAAAATTGATCACATCGTAGGTCACAAAGCAAGCCTCAATAGATACAAGAGGATTGAAATAATACCTTGTATCCTATCAGATCACCATGTTCTTAGGCTGCAATTCAACAACAACAGAAATGACAAAAAGCCTACCCGTACATGGAAGCTAAACAACTCTCTGCTAAATGACACCTGGGGCAGAGAAGAAATAAAGGAAGAAATCAAGGAGTTTCTGAAATTCAATGAAAATGAAGAAACAACATACCCAAATTTGTGGGATACATTGAAAGCAGTGCTAAGAGGAAAATTCATAGCACTAAGTGCCTTTAAAAAGAAATTGGAAACATCGCACATAAGCATCTTAACAACACAACTGGAAGCCCTAGGAAAAAAAGAAGCAGAAACACCCAAGAGGAGTAGACGCCTGGAAATAATCAAACTCAGGGCTGAAATTAACAAATTAGAAACTAAGAAAACAGTTCAAAGAATCAACAAAACCAAAAGCTGGTTCTTTGAGAAAATCAACAAGATAGACCATTAGCCAAACTAACTAAAAGGCAGAGAGACAGTATTGAAATCAACAAAATCAGAAATGAAAAGGGAGACATAACAACAGACACTGAAGAAATTCAAAGAATCATAAGATCCTACTTTGAAGGCATATATGCCACAAAATTTGAAAATCTAAGGGAAATGGATGATTTTCTTGATCAATTTCACTTGCCAAAGTAGAGTGAAGAACAGGTAAACAAGCTAAATACTCCCATTTCCCCTACAGAAATAGAAGCAATCATCAATAGTCTCCCAACCAAAAAAAGCCCAGGGCCAGATGGTTTCAGTGCAGAATTCTACCAGACCTTCAAGGGTGAGCTAATACCGATACTCTTCAAGCTACTCCAAAAGATAGAAATGGATGGAAAATTAACAAATTCATTCTCTGAAGCCATAGTCTCATTGATACCTAAACCTCACAAAGACTCAACAAAGAAAGAAAATTTCAGACCAATTTCTCTTATGAACAAAGATGCAAAAATACTAAATAAAATACTTGCAAAACAAATACAGGAACACATCAAAGATATCATTCATCATGACCAAGTAGGCTTCATTCCAGGCATGCAGGGATGGTTTAATATACAGAAATCCATCAATGTAATCCACCATATAAACAAACTGAAAATAAAAATCCACATAATCATCTCCTTGGATGCAGAGAAAGCATTTGATAAAATTCAACACCCATTCATGTTTAAAGTTTTAGAGAGATCGGGGATACAAGGCACTTTCCTCAACGAAATAAAGGCTATATGCGGGAAGCAAATAGCCAAAATCAAAGTAAATGGTGAGATACTCAAGGAAATTCCTCTAAAATCGGGAACAAAGCAAGGCTGCCCACTCTCTCCATATCTTTTCAATATAGTACTCGAAGTTCTAGCCAGAGCAATAAGACAAAAAAAGGAGATCAAGGGTATCCACATGGGAAAGGAGAAAGTCAAATTATCCCTATTTGCAGATGATAGGATAGTGTACATAAGTGACCCTCAAAATTCCACCAGAGAACTCCTTCAGCAAATTGGCTGGATACAAAATTAACTCAAAAAAGTCTGTAGCCTTCCTATACACAAATGACAAGCTTGCAGAGGAAGAAATTAGGAAAACCACACCCTTCACATTAGCCACAGCAATATAAAATATCTAGGAGTTACTCTAACTAAGCAAGTGAAGGACTTGTTTGAAAAAAAATTCAAAACTCTGAAGAAAGAGACTGAAAATGACCTGAGAAGATGGAATGATCTTCCTTGCTCATGGAACGGGAGAATTAACATAGTAAAAATGGCCATCCTACCAAAAGCAATCTACAGATTCAATGCAATCCCTATCAAAATACCTACACAATTTTTTAAAGACATTGAAAGTTCAATTCTGAACTTCATATGGAAAAACAAAAAACCCAGAATAGCTAAAACAATCTTGTACAATAAAAGGTGCTCTGGAGGAATCTCCATACCTGATCTCAAACTGTACTATAAAGCAATAGTAATTAAAACAGCATGGTACTGGCACAGCAACAGGCTGGTTGATCAGTGGAATCGAATCGAAGACCCAGATATGAATGCACACACATAGGGTCACTTGATTTTTGACAAAGAAGCCAAATCCATTCAATGGAAAAAGGATAGCATCTTCAACAAATGGTGCTGCTCTAACTGGAGGTCTATGTGTAAAAAATGCAACTGGACCCATATTTGTCACCTTGCACAAAACTCAAATCCAAGTGGATTAAAGACCTCAACACAAAACCAGAAACACTAAGTCACTTAGAGGAAAAAGTGGGGAAGAGCCTGGAACATATTGGCACAGGAGACAACTTCCTGAACAGAACACCAACGGCCCAGGCCTTAATGTCAACAATTAATAAATGGGACCTCATGAGGCTGAGAAGCTTCTGTAAGGCAGGAGACACTGTCAAGAGAACAAAGCAACAGCCTACAGACTGAGAAAAAATCATCACCAACCCTACCTCTGACAAAGGTCTAATATCCAAAATATATAAAGAACTCAAGAAATTAAACACCACCAAACCAAATAACCCAATTGAGAAATGGGGCTTGGAACTAAACAGAGAATTCTCAACAGAGGAATATCAAATGTCTGAGAAACACTTAAAGAAATGCTCAGACTCCTTAGTCATCAGGGAAATGCAAATCAAACAACTCTGAGATTCCATCTTACACCCATCAGAATGGCTAAGATCAAAAACTCAAGCGACACCACATGCTGGTGAGGATGTGGGGAGAGAGCAACACTCCTTCATTGCTGGTGGGAATGCAAACTAGTACAGCCACTTTGGAAATCTATCTGGTGCTATCTCAGAAAAATGGGAATAGGGCTTCCTCAAGACCCAGCTATTCCACTCCTTGGAATATACCCAGAAGATGCTCCAGCACACAACAAGAAAATTTGCTCAACCATGTTCATAGCAGCCTTATTCATAATAGCCAGAACATGGAAACAGCCTAAGTGTCCCTCAGTAGAAGAGTGGATAAAGAAACTGTGGTACATATACACTATGGAATACTACTCAGCTATTAAAAACAAAGAATTCCCAAAATTTGGATAAATGAATTGAGCTAGAAATGATCATAGTGAGTGAGTTAACCCAGAAGCAGAAAGAATCAAATGGTATATACTCACTTATATCTGCATACTATCCCAAGGGGCATGTCCCATGAAAGCCTTCACTTACCAGGAAACTGGGACAGAGGGGAGGGCATCCTATTGGGACTCCAAATGAGAGACGCATGGGAGAATAGCAAAATAAAAGGATACAGAGAGTCCCAGAAAGCTACAAGTAGAACAATATGATAGGCAGATTTGGGCCCAGGGGTCCCTCTCAAACTAATGCACCAGCCAAGGACAATACAGGAGGTAAACTTTAAACCCCTTCCCAGATCTAGCCAATAGTCAGAATATTCTCCACAGTTGAGTGGAGAGTGTGATATGACTTTCTCACGTACTCTGGTGCCTCACATTTGACCATATCCCCTGGAGGGGGAGACCTGGTGGCACTCTGAAGAAGGACAGCAGGTTGCCAAGAAGAGACTTGATACCCTATGAGAATATACAGGGGGAGGTAATCTCCCTCAGAAACAGTCATAGGGGAGGAGAATAATGGGAAAATGGGGGGGGGGCGAGGGAGGTATGGGAGGATACAAGGGATGGGATAAACATTGAGATGTAACAAGAATAAATTAATAAAAAAAGAAAAAATATTAAAAGCATCAAGATAAAAAGGCTGAGTAACATATGAAGGCAAACCTATCAGAATTACTCCTGACTTCTCAGCGGAGACCATGAAAGCCAGAAGGGCCTGGACAGAGTTCTGCAAATCCTAAGAGAACACAGATACCAGGCAAGAATACTATACCTAGCAAAATTATCAATAACCATTGACGGAGAAAACAGGATATTCCATGACAAAAACAAATTTAAACAGTACCTAGCCACAAATCTGGCTTTACAGAAGTTACTAGAAGGAAAACTCCACCCCAATGGGTCAAACTACAACCAAAACTACATAGGAAATAGGTAACTATACCATCGCAAAATCACAACCTCACAAAATCTAGACTGTTACAAATACCAAAAATGAAGGGACTTAGCTGTCATTGGTCATTAATATCTCTCAGTGTCAATGGTCTCAATTCTACAATAAAAAGACACAGACTAACTGAGTGGATGCATAAACATGACCCAACATTCTTCTGCATTCAAGAAACACATCTCAACCACAAGGACAGACATTGCCTCAGAGTAAAAGGCTGGGGAAAATATTCCAAGCAAATGGTCACAAGAAACAAGCTGGGGTAGCCATTCTAATATCCAATAAAATAGACTTTCAACCAAAATTAATCAAAAGGGATGAGGATGGACACTTCATACTCATCAAAGGTAGAGTCAATCAAGAAAACATCACGATTTTGAACCTCTATGCTCCTAATACAAGGGCTCCCACATTTGTAAAAGAGTTAGGAACAAAACTTGAACCACTCATCGATGCCCACACATTAATAGTGGGAGACTTCAACACCCTACTTTCACTCAAGGATAGGTCTTTGAATCAAAAACTAAGCCGGGAAATAACTTCATTAACCAATGTCATGAATCATATAGATCTAACAGATATCTACAGAACTTTCCACCCAAACACAAAGGATTATACCTTTTTCTCAGTACCCCATGGAACGTTCTCTAAAATTGATCACATAGTTGGTCACGAAGCAAACCTCAACAGATACAAGAAGATTGAAATAATACCTTGTATCTTATCAGATCACCATGGCCTAAGGCTGGACTTCAACAGCAACAGAAATAACAAAAAGCATACTCACATGTGGAAACTAAACAACTTTCTACTTAATGACACATGGGTCATGGAAGAAATAAGGGAAGAAATAAAAGACTTCCTGAAATTCAATGAAAATGATGGAAGAACATACCCAAATTTGTGGGACACACTGAAAGGAGTGCTAAGAGGAAAATTCCTAGCACTAAGTGCCTTTAAAAAGAAAATGGAAATATCCCACATAAACAACTTAACAACACATCTGGAAGCTTTAGGAAAAAAAAGCAGAAATATCCAAGAGAAGTAGACACCTAGAAATAATCAAACTCATGGCTGAAATCAATAAATTAGAAACCAAGGGAACAATCCAAAGAATCAACAAAGGATAATTTTTGTTTTTGATGACTTGTTGCAGTTTTATAAATAATGTAGTTAATTCTGTTATCAGGAGTAAAGTCTGCAGTTTCTCTATGCAAAACAACTCTTTCAGCATATTGAGAGTCAGTAGTTATATTAAGAGATTTTAAAAAATCTAACAGTACCATAGGATTGCATATAATTCTGATTTTTGAACTGATGTAAATGGGCTTTTAATCACCTTCGTTATTTTATCAGACTTCTAACCAGCTATACCTGATTTATTTGTATCAGTGAAGAAGGTGGTTGCCCCTGAGATTGGTGATCTTTTTACAATACTTGGGAGGATCCAATTAGTTCTTTTCATAAACTGTATATTGTTTGGGTTTTGGGTATCTATTGTTAATGTCTCCCAAATAGTTACTACAAGCTTTTTGTCAATCTTTATTAATTACCTATAATGACATAATCTCAGAATCAGTAAGATGCACAACAATTTCCTCTGGGTCCATCCCTGACCATTGGCACAACCTTATTCTTCCCTTTGTAATCAATTTAGAAATTTTCTCTAAGAATGTTTTTAATTTTTTGTTTTGTTTATTTGCCAGGAATATCCATTCGGTGATTCTGTCTTCCCTTTTTATGAGAAGCCCAGTAGGAGAATGTTTTGAAGGCAAAATAACCAGAATGCAACCAAGTTCATGATCAATTCTATCCATATATGCCTTTTGAAGTTTTTGTTCCACCAGAATTAATTCCTTTTCTGCCTCAGCAGTTAGACACCTTGGACTCTTTAAATCTGAATCCCCTTGTAATATTTGAAACAAGTTACTTAACTCATAGGTAGCTAACCTGAGTGTAGGCCTTAACCAGTTAATATCTTCCAATAATTTTTGAGAGTCATTAAGAGTTTGCAATTGATCTCTACGGATCTGTACCTTTTGTGGTTGAATTCTTTATTCAGTTATTTTATAGCCTAAATGGGTAATTGAATCTCCTCTTTGTATTTTTTCCACAGCAACCTGTAATCTCCAGCATGGCAGAATTCTTTGTGCCTCTTGAAACATTTTTTCTAAAACACTAGAATCAGAATCAGCTAGCATAATGTCATCCATATAATGGTATATGATAGATTGAGGAAACTGCCTATGAATTATTTCTAAAGGTTGTTGCACAAAATACTGGCATAAAGTTGGGCTACTCAACATTCCCTGTGGAAGTACTTTTCAATGATATCTCTTCATTGGAGAATTATTGTTCAGAGTAGGTACTGAGAAAGCAAACCTTTTCCTGTCCTTTTCATGTAGAAGTATGGTGAAAAACAATCTTTTAAATCAATTGTAATTATATGCCAAGACCTAGGTAGCAAGGAAGGCAAAGGAATTCCAGGTTGAAGTGAAACCAGGTGTTTAATCACCTTGCTTATGGCCCTCAAATCCATTATCGTTTTCTATCTACCTGATTTTTTTTTTAACACAAACACAGGGCAATTCCAGGGACTCAAAGATTCTTTCATGTGTTGAGCCTACAGCTGTTCTTTCACTAAACAGTGAAGCACCTGCAACTTTTTTTTTTTTTGTTAAGGGCCACTGCTCCTGTCATACAGGTCTGTTTGAAATCCATTTTAGGGGCAGGGCTGTTGGTATCTCAGCAGTGCCCCCTCTTACAAATTTTGACACTCTAAACCTGAAGAGTTTTGAGGTTGGACAGGGGGCATAGCTTGTGGTCACCCCTGATCACTTATATTAATCTCTTCCCCAGAAGCGCTTACCAATTCACCCCTAGTTTCAACATTGTTTATCTCTATATTTGCAGGAATAGTAATCTGAGTACCCCATTGTTGTAAGAGATCTCTTTCCCAAAGATTTATGGGAGTGTCAGCCACAGAGGGTTTCAGCCTCCCTGTCTGCCCTTCTGGTCCCACACACTCAAGCCACTGCATACTTCATTTTATTTGAGATAACTTACCAATTCCTACAATTTCTGTATAAACCTTCTTAAGTGGCCAATTTTGGTTTCAAGACTTCAGATACATGATTGAGACGTTGGCTCTGCTATCCACCAAGCCTTCTATTTTAACACCATTTAATTGTATAATTAACTTAGGTCTCTGATCATTAATTACTGTTTGCCAGAACACACGTGTCCCTGTGCTTCCAAATGTACCAGTCCTTTCCACTGGAGCGGCTTTGCCCTTAATATAAGGAAACAATAGGAGTTGAGCAATTTTATCCCTGGCATTGATTTTCATCTCCTCTACACATTCCATGATTTTTATTTACTCCTTAGAATCTCCATCTATAATACCAAAATGCACAATAAAACCATGAGAAGTCAGCCCACTTTTTCCCAGAACAATTTCTACTGTGCCTGAAGGCAAAGGACTGAAAACACCAGTATTTAATTTGTAACATTCAACCTGGGGAGATAAGGAAGGGGCATATTTGAAGCCAGATCCAAGGCTGCAGTGCCTTCAGTAGCATGCATTAGATCACTAATATTCAGTTCCCATTTTTCTGTGGGTTTACCACTTTTGGACTGGCCAAAGGAATTCAGCTGGCATTGTTTATGGGGGCCCAAGCTGATGCTGCCCTCCTGCCATTTCCCATCAGCAAAAATGTTGCCTTGCACATCTCTCTTAGACTGACAATCCCAAGACCAATGTTTCCCTTTCCCACAGCGACTACAGTACCGTGGAAGTCTTGGTACCTCATTACCATTATTGCCAGAACCTCCTTGTTCTCTCCTATGAGTTATGTTTTCTCCTGGGTTATTGTGCTGTCTATCTCTACAGTTTCTTTGCACATGACCAATTTTACCACAATTCAAGCATCGAGTATTATGATATCTGGGCTTTCTGGCTAAAGCTTGTCCCACAATATTATTTTGATATATCTGAGAGTTAATATTAACTGTCTCTTTTACCCAGTCATCTAATTGAGCGCCTCTTTCCTTTAATGGTCTAAGCACCCTCTTAAATTCAGTGTTTGCATTCTCATAAGCCATGATAAGTTTTAATGCTTGTTTGGTGTCAGAATCTGGCAACAGCCTATCCGTAGCAGATCCTAATCTCTGCAAAAATTCTGTCAAGGGTTCCAGAGGTCCTTGGAATACTTTAGTAAATGGAATAGTCATTTTCCCAGGGTCCTCTTCCAGCTCCCAAGCTCTCAAGGCTGTATTACAACATTGCTCAATCACTCTGTCTTTAGCTTGAATTTGTTCTCTTAAGTTAGTATATTGTCCTTCACCAAGCAACTAATCTTTATTAATATTTATTCCCTGTGTTGTATTTTCTTGCTCTATTCTTACAGCCTCTGTTCGCCACCATGATAACCACTGTACCTGTTGTGCTGCTTCCAATACCACTGAAACTAAATTTTTCCAATCTTAGGGAACAAGTCTATTTTGCGTGGCCCAGCTGTTTAACATTTGTTTAATGAAGGCAGAGTGCATACCATATTTGATGACTGATTTCTTAAAATGTTTTAAATCATCATGTCTACAAGATGCCAGGCCATTTCGTCAGAACCCTCAGCACCATTTTGTGTGGGCACATGTCTTACAGTGACTGGAAAAGCTGAAGGTGTCTGGGTACTCTGGAGGTGTTCTCCACTGGGACATTTTTCTCCACAGACCTTTTGATCTGTCTGCCTTCCTTTTCCTCTGGTTTCTGACCTTCTCCGCCCTTTTTAACCAAAGGTGCCTTTTGCTTTTCCATCCTTCCAGTTTTTCTGCATTTTGTCCATTTGTTCAGTCAAGTCAGCAATTCTTTCCAAAAGGATAGAGCTTATTGACTGTTTCAGCTTTTTTTTCTTTCCGGTTTCTCTATTTTCTGTCCTTCATCACTCCCAATTACCAAAAAAATTTATTTGCTTTCCCATCACTTCATTTTCTTTCCTCAGTCTTTCCATCTGTCCAGTCAAATCTGTAATCTTTTTCAAAAGGATATAATTTACTGTCCCTTCCATCTTTTTTATGTTATTAGCCTTTTTTCCGATCCTTCTAAGAATGAAATACAATAAAAGAACAATGAAAAACAGAGAATTTCCTCTAAATATAAGGCAGGAAAGAGTTTTGCAATGGTAGTTGCAACTTTGCTGATACCCTGAAACAGCATTTCTGTGCCTTTGAATTCTGATTCTTCCCTCATACCATTAGAAACTGTGGAACACATTGGGTCCAAGTTCGGTGCCACTTGTATGCTCAATTTTCTTAATCAATATATTTTATTAGCAACTTAGTGACTGAGTATACGTCACTTATAACCCGACTAACCAAAACAACAAGAAATGAGGAGTAATGGACACAATAACAAAACCGTATGGATATCAGTTCCGAGGAGTGATTCTCCTGGCACAATCAACAGGATTTCTTCTGCTGGAACCTAGAGTAACCAGAACCCAGAACCTCAACAGGAGCAGGAGCCCTGAAGCATTCCCTTGAGCGGTTCTCACCTCAAAGTGCAGCGATGAACAGCCAAAACTATCCCATGTCTCCAAAGAGCCCCCCTCCAGTTCTGCATTCATTTATATATTTCCTCCCAGAGTCTGTTCACGGGATCTTTTTAGGTGGCAACAATCAAGCTCCCACACAAGGTGGTCGGTCTTCTAGTGGATTGGCCTCACCTGTTCTCTCACAAAACCATTCCAATCACTCACTTGGGATCCTAAAAAACAGGTTTATCTCTCCTTCAGTTTTGCTTTTAGCTTCCTTGCCCTCATCTTTCTGGCTACATCTACTCATATGCTGAGTCATTCCCTCCTTGGTATGTGAACCTACTTCCTCAGGGTTCCATTGCAGTTGAGACCAGAAGCTCCCTAGAAATTCTCAGGAACTCCAGCAGCAGATTGGGATAGCTGAGGTATCCATTCCTAAGAACTGAACAAATGGATCATTGGCTTTTTGTCAGGAGACAGCCACTATTGTTTCCTTTGATGCACTGAATCTTTATTTTCCTGAGGTTCCACTGGTTGGTACTTGGGTCAGTTCCTCAACCTTTAGGGTTTTATAGTCTTACTTTTCCCAATATCTTGAAGTATTTCCCCAGTGTTTTCTTCTGAATGTGTTTTTTCCCACTTTTAAACTAGGTCTTTGATACATGTTGAAAAGATTTTTGTACAAGGTGAAGGATAAGAATCTAATTTTGTTTCTCTGCAGGCAGATATCCAGCATTGCTTGCAATATTTGTTGAATGCGTATTTTCAAAGGATTTTTTCCTTCTTGTCAACAAGTCAGCATTGCTTTATTTCTTTATGTACAGCACTGCTGTTCTATACTATTGGTCTTTTTGCCTATTTTTACAACAGTCCCAAGTTGCCGATCTCTATGGCACTGTAATATAATTTAAAGTGAAAGTTTGTCTCATTTTCATCAGTTCCTTAATCCTTAGTACTGTTTGGTTGTTGCCTTTTGTGGTTCCATATGCATACTTTTGTTATTTTTTCTCAGCATGTGAAGGATGATGCAGGAGTTTCAATGTGCATTGCATTCACTCTGTATATTAATTTTCATAGTATATTTTTCCACAATGTTGGTTCTGCTTATGTAAGGAAAGGAAATAATTTCTCATCATGTATAAACTTCTGATTTCCTTTTGTAATATTTTGAAACTTTAGAGAGAAATAAACTACATGTCCCATCTCACATGTTGAATATAGATAATAGTGTAGCACATATGTAAATAATTGCACATGTGAGTACAGTGTAATGTGAAGAAAGATATATTCAAGATGATGGCGACGAACTCACGTGTCTCATCAATAGGATGGCAGTGATTGAACAGCAATCTAAGGACAGAAAAATAAATTGCAAAACACCAATGCTGGTGATTCTCAGGCAAGATGGGTCCACAATGACTGGAGCACAGGGGGCCCTGACCTTGGGCCACCTGGCTACTCCACAGAAAATCCCTGGTCCCTGCAAGCATGAGCATAGTATCCAAAGACTAGTCATTCACCTGTATGTGCCAGGTCAGTCCTCTCTGGAAATCAGACTGAACTGGAGACTACAAAATACCAGTGTCTGGGGTTTCTAGACCAGAGGAGACTCAATGGTCTGAAACACAAGTGGATCCAACCTCAGATCACCAGACTAATCCACAGAAAGTTCCTGGGTCTATGCAGGCACAGGCATGAGATCCAGGGTCTATCAAAATGCCTAATGGGGTACAGAACATCTTTGTTCTGTCTCCCAGATGGAACTGTGAACTACAACAGACCAGTGTCGGGAATCCCTGTTGAGAAGAGACTCCATGGTGCAGAACACAGGTATATCTGTCCACAGGTCACATGGCTAGTCCATATAATATTCAGTCTGATCTCAGATCACCTGCCTGATAAAGGTGGAGAGTTCTCTGGTCCCTGTAGGTGCAGGGTCTCATCCTATAGCCAATCACCTAAGAGCTACTCTCAACAACAAATGAAGGACAATGGAAACCAATAGAAACCAGTGCCAGAGACAGCAAGATGGCTAATGACCAGTGTAAAAACAACAACAAAAGCTAAAAAAATATGGCATCACCAGAACAAAGTTATTCCAAAGCAATCAGCATTGGAAAGTCTACCACAACTGAAACAGAAGAAAATGACCTCAAAATTTTCCTTATGAAGATGATATTGTAGGAAACAAATAAAATCTGTAAACAAATACAAGAAGATACAGCCAAACAGATTGAAGCTTTTAGAAAGACCATGACAGAGGCCTATAGAGAGGAAAAGGAGAAATCATTGGAAGAAATTCATGAAAAAGCAAACAATCAAGTGAAGGAAATGAACTAGTTGAAGACCTGGTGATGGACCAGCTCCCCTTGGTGGGGAGGAAAGATGGCACTCAAAGAAAGAATAAGCAGGCTACCAAGATGAAACTTGATAGCCTATGACCATAGACTGTGAGAGGAGGTCCTCCTTGGTCTTAGACCTAGGGGAGGGAAATAGTATGAAAGCAGGAGGGAGGGAAGAATGGGAGGATACAAATGATGGGATAACAATTGAGTTGTAATCTGAATAAATTAATAAATATAAAATTTTTAAAAAGAAAATGGAAACAATAATAATAGCAAAAGATGAGGAAAGCCTGGAAAGATTGTGCTTAGAGAAGAAAACAAGAATGGCAGTAGTAAGCCTTGCCACAGAATACAAGAGACAGAGGAAAGAATCTCAGGTGTAGAGTATACAATGGAAGAATTTGATGCAACAGTCAAAGAAATATTAAATCTAAAAAAAATCTGCATACAAAACAACCAAGAATTTGAGGACACGGTGAAAAAACAAAATGTTAGGCTAATAGGAATTGAGGGCAGAGAAGAAGACCCACTCCAAGGCCCAGAAAATATTTTCAATAAAATCCTAGAAGAAAATTTCCCCAATTTAAAGAAAAAGTGACTATAAACATAAAAGAGGCCTACACAAGACAAAATAGAGTAGAGCAGAAGAGAAAATCATCCTGACTCATAATAATCAAAGAACTAAATGAACAGATAAAGAAAAGTATTAAAAGCAGCTAGCAAAATAGCCAAGTAACATTCAAAGGTAAATCTATCAGAAACACATCTGATTTTTCAGCAGAGACCATAAAAACCAGAAGGTCCATTGCAGATGTTTTACAACTCCTAAGAGACCACAGATGCCTGTCCAGACTACTATACTCAGCAAAACTTTTAATAACCATAGATAGAGAAAACAAGATATTTCATGACAAAAATACTTAAGCAGTACATGACCAAAAATCCAGACCCACAGAAGATACTAGAAGGAAAACTCCTACCCAAGAAGGCTAAATGCACATGAGAAAACACAGGAAATAGATAACTTCACTTTAACAAAACAAAAATTAGACAAGCACACAAACACACTACTGCAACCCTATCAAAATAGAAAGACCTAACAGTCATTTGTCACTAATTTCTCTCAACATCAATGGTCTCAACTCTCCAATAATGAGACACAGACAATCAGAATGGATGCATAAACAGGACCCAACATTCTGCTGCATACAAGAAACACACCTCAGCCACAAAGGTAGACATTACCTGAGAAGAAAGGCCTGGAAGAAGGCCTTCCAAGTAAATGGACAAAAGAAGCAAGATAGAATAGCCATTCTATTGTCTAATAAAATAGGCTTTCAACCTAAATTAATCAGAAAAGATGAGGAAAGTCACTTCATACTCATCAAAGGAAAGCTCAACCAAGACATCACAATTCAGAACATCTATGCCCAAATAAAAGGGCACCAACATTTGTAAAAGAAATGTTAAGAAAGCTTAAACCACACATCAATTCCCACACATTAATAGTGGGAATCTTCAACACCCCACTCTAACCAAAAATTAGGTCATCGAGACAGAAACCAAACAGAGAATTAATGATACTAACCAATATCTTGAATAAAATGGACCTATCAGATATCTAAAGAATTTTCACCCAAGCACCTCAAAAATTGATCATGTAGTGGGTCACAAAGCAAGCCTTAGCCAATACAAGAAGCTTGAAATAATATTTTGAATCCTTTAAACCACCATGAACTAAAACTGGACAATAACAACAACAGAAACAGAAAAAACATACACACATTTGGAAACTGAACAACTCTCTACTCAAAGAAAATTGGGTAAGAGAAGATATCAAGAAGGAAATTAGGAAATTCCTAAAATTCAATGAAAATGAAGGTACAGAATACCAAATTGATGAGACATAATGAAAGCAGTGCACTAAGTGCTGTCATAAAGAGATTGCAAACATCACACACAAGCAACTGAACAGCTCATCAGGAACACCTAAAAAATAAAAGAAGCATACACACCCAAAAGTGGTAGACAGCTGGAAATAATCAAATTCAGGGCTGAAATCAATAAATTAGAAACAAAGAGAACAATTCAAAGAATCAATGTATCAAAGAGCTAGTTCTTTGAGAAAACCAACAAGATACATAAGCCCCTAGCCAAACTATCTAATGGTATAGAGACACTATGCAAATCAACACAATCAGAAATTAAAAGGAGAACATAACAACAGCCACTGAGGAAATACAAATAATCATTAGGTCTTACTTCAAAATCCTATATGCCACAAAATGTGAAAATCTAAATGAAATGAACAATTTTCTTGATTGATTCCACTTACCAAAGTTGAGTCAAGATCACTTAAACAAATTAAATAATCCTTTATCTCCTAAGGAAATAGAAGCATTCATCAAAAGTCTCCCAACTCCCACCCATCCTCCCCCCCAAAAAGCAGCACAGGGCCATATGGTTTCAGCACAGTGCTCTACCAGACCTTCAAATGTGAGCTACTATCTGTACATGCCAATCAGTTCCTCAAATTATAAGTGGAGGAACATCACCAAACTAATTCTATGAGGACATGAGGCCACAGTCACATTGATAATTAACCACACAAAGACCCAATAAAGAAATAATTTTAGACCAATTTTTCTTGTGAATATTGTTGCAAAAAACACAAGACATACCCACAAACTGAATTCAAGAACACATCAAATATATTCACTATTTGCAAAGAGGCTTCATACCATGCATGCAGGGATGTTTCGATATACAGACATCCATCCTTGTAATCTACCATATAAACAAACTGAAAGAAAATAAACTCATGATCATTTTCTCAGATGCTAAAAAAGTATATGACAAAACCCAACCCACATTGACATTTAAAGTCTTGGAGAGATCAGGGATACAAATCACATACCTAAACATAATAAAGACTACTTACAGCAAGGTGATAGTCAACATCAAATTAAGTGGAGAGAAACTCAAAGAAACCCCACTAAAATCAGGGACTAGACAAGGCTGCCCATTCTATTCATATCTCTTCGATATAATACTTGAAGTTCCAGCTAGAACAATAAGACAACAAAAGGAGACAAAGGGGATCCACATCAGAAAAGGGGAAGTCAAAGTATCACTATATGCAGATGATTGGATAGTGCACATAAATGACCCCCAATGTTCCACCAGATAACTCCTACAGCATGGCATTTGGTGGTAACATGGGTCTGAGACATGAACAGAGACACTAGCTGCCCTAGGACCATGTATGCAAGTAGTACCTTGGATCCAGATAGACTCCTGGCCTCAGGTGGAAGAACGGGCAACTCTGATCACACTTTCCCCTCTCAGCAGCATGGACATTAGATACATGTATTGTCTCCAATGGCAGCCCAGACCAGGGATATCTACTTGATATGAGGTGGTAACTCTGGTCACAGACATTGACAGACACCACAGTTTCAGCAGGACCATGGAAACAGACATGGCCCTTGGCATCAGCCTGGACTAAGACCTCACCATGGCCTTCTCACATCTGCCTGCTTCACTACTGTTGAGTCTCCAGTTCCACCTTTCTCCACAGTAAAGGAAGCACTTGGCTTCCCTTTCTCTTTCATCATTCTACCTTGTACTTCATCTTTCCCATCTCTCCATCACACATCCATTCATTACAGTGTAACTTGTGCCAGGTGTTTGGGTGTTTTTCCTCTAACATCCTTGGGCTTTCATAGCTGGTGCACTAATTTCTGGTTGTGTTTTAATTCTGCCATGGAATTTTTTACTTGAGGTTAGATAAGCACCTAATATATATTCTGTACTAAAATTGTAATTTGTCATGAAGCTTCATAGCTTAGATTCTGAATGTCAATTCTAACTTAATAGAAAATCATTGAATAGTACAGCCTTGAGGTCTGTCTAACTTTAGTGTGTTTTTATTTATTTACAAGATTGTCTTAACAATAAGATTCATGGGAGGGGAAGCAGGTGGGCCTGGGGTGAGATTTTGATGGAAAACCATGTAAAGAATATATTGTATGCAAAAATCATTTTCAATTTACAAAAAACTTGAAAAACAGATAAATGAAAGAAATGACTCAGTTTTTATAGACTAGCTCAGTGTGTCCAATTGGTGGCCTATGGGGCACATGTAGCCCTGAATGGCTATATGCAGCCCAACACAAAAATCATAGCTCACTTAGAGCATGAGATACTTTGTAGGGATTTTGGTAACTATATTCTGTGACTCTTGAGCATGAACTTTCAAATGACAACACATTCCAATGCTCTGCAAAGTACAGAGAAGAATGCTTACTTGTTTCAAATACCATTAAATGCCCATTGTCTACAAGTGTAGGGTAAATTTTTGAAAAATTTATATTGATACTCTTTGCATTTTTCAAAGTCACAAGTAGCACTTGCAAACGTTATGGTGACAGAGACACTGCACTAGGAAGGAAAAACCCTGGAAGCCTCACACTGCCACCAAACTTAAATCATGCATGTGCAGTGTTATCAAGAAAACACTTATGTTCATTTTCTATGACATAGGAACATGTTGTCATCTAAACTTTATGAAATAGATCCACACAATAAAGTTACAAAAGTAATTCTCTCTCTCTCTTTCTCTCTCTCTCTCTCTCTCTCTCTCTCTCTCTCTCTCTCTCTCTCTCTCTCTCTCTCTCTCTCACACACACACACACACACACACACACACACAGATACACACAAATCTCATAATGTTTTCACTGAGCTTATTATTTTGTGTTATCTGTATTTATAGCATTTCTCAGCCACATGCAGCCACAGAACACTTGAACTAATCTTTAAATAGTGAGCAGCTTCTGTCATTGGCTTCCTTTTAAAAAAACATTTTAAACGCAAATTAATTTCCTCATACAATATATTCTGATCATGGCTTTCACTCAGAATCTTTTCCAAGATCCTTTCCACTACCCCTCCCATAAAAACCATTATGAAGAAAATCTTGGAAACAAATAAAAACGCACACGAAACCTAACCAGATATGAGTCCATAGTGCTCAATGAACATCTACTCAGCTAGACTTAGCAGTCAGAATGGAAGCTATGAAGCATCACAATAAATTGCACACTTTCAGTACAGAATATATTTTATGTGCTTATTTACTACCAAACCAATAAATTCCACAACATAATTAGAACTAAAAAAAACCAATTAATTTAATATATTCTTTCACACCTCATATCCATCACCTGTGTTCACTTCTTCCTTGTCCCCTTATATCCAGCCTTCCATGTTCTCCTTCCTTACATTGTACTGTACTCACATGTACTCCTGTTTTCCTATATGTTATATTATTGGCAATATTTCACACATGAGAGAGAACACGTGGCTTATTTCTTTCTCAAGTTTGAAGATATTACAAATGGAAATCACAGGAGATGATACAGGATGGAAAACAATAACTTCTGGAACAGAAAGAACAGTGATAGCTCAGGCACTACGATCAGCAATTACCAAATGGAATCTCATGAAACCAGAAAGTTTCTGTAATGCAATAAGTTAAGTACACCACGAATAGGACAAAATGAAGCCTACAAAATGGGCAAAGATTTTCATTCACTTCACGAACGGCTCTAACGGGTTTAAGCATGGAAAGTACAGGCCACAGCCCAGCTACATGGCACCAATAGGCTTTGACTTTTTTATTTTCCCCATTGCTAAAAACTGTTAGATTACATTGCTAAACATGGTCCCAAGGCCCATTCTCTTATTTGGCCACTGACTCACTCCTGAGACCAAATATCAAGGTCCAGCAATCAAAATTCATTTTTTGTCTAAAATGTACAGTAAGGATTTACCATCTGACTCTAACAATACTTACTGTCTCACATTTAAAACCCCACTCCTGCAGAAAAATTTATTCTCTCTTGCTTCTCTTGACACTCTTGCCTCTCTTGCTTTTTGCTTGTATTTGCTGCTGTTGTCTTTGCAGCCCCACCTACACTGCCCCTGCTTGTCCCTCTTGGGGAATAAATCTCTTTTGTGCTGAGAATTTGGTGTCTGAGTATGTCTTGTACTATTTTGGGGGGATATAAGCCCTGACAGAAGGGTAAATATCCAAATTATGTGAACAGCTCAAGAAACTAGACTTCAACAACCCAAATAATCATATTAAAATTATGTTAGAGATCCAAGTGGAGAAACCTCAAGTAGCTGAGAAACACTTTAACAATGTTCATCATCCATAATCATCAGGAAAATGGAAATCAAAACTATTAGAGATTCCATCTCACACCTGTCATAATGAATAAGATCAATAACACATGTTACAGCTCATTTTGGAGAGTATGTGGAGCAAGGGAACATTCCTCCAGTGCCCATGGGAGAGGAAACATGTACAACCACTATAGAATCAATATGGCAGTTTCTCAGAAAATCTTTAATTTATCTAAATCAAGGCCCAACTATACCACTCCTGGACATGAACCCAAATGCTGCTGCATCTTAACTCAAGAATACTTGCTCACTTATATTCAAAGTAGCTTTATTCATAATAGCTGGATACTGGATACAACCTAAATGTCCCTCAACAGAAGACAAGAAAAAGAAAATGTGGTAAATTTACACAATGGAGTATTGCTCAGATGTCCAGAAAATGACATCATGAAATTAGGCAAATGAATGGAAGTAGAAAAATATCCTGAATTAAATAACCCAGACTCAGAAAGACAAACCTGGTATGATTGGTCCAATATGAAGCTTATACCAAGAGAGTGAGCCACAACTGGCACGGCCTGGATGATCACTGAGCAGAGCCTGGATAGCCCAGAGACAAAGGATCAAATGAAACACAACTGGCCAGAAACAGAAAAGTTAATGAAATGGTTCCTAATGATAGTCTACAATACTCATTGATGGAGGCCTAGTCCTGTCATTATCAGAGATGTTTCCTCAAGCAACTGATGGGAGGAGCTGCAGAGATTCACAGCCAGACATTAAGGGGACCTCTAGGGAACCTGCTCTGAAGAGGAGACGACATAATTTTAGGCTCCAAAGGGGTCAAAGACAGTAGGAGAACACAGACCCAAAATTAACTAAGCTGGCTTCATTGAACCTAAAAGAGTTTAAAATGACAATCACAGAGCATGTATGAGTCTGAGCTAGGTCCTCTGCACATAAGTTATGGCTGTATAGATTGGTGCTCCCATGGGATGCCTAAGAGTAGGAGTGGGTATCTTTCTGACTCTTTTGCCTACTATGGGACCCTTTTTTTTCTTCTGGGTGGATATGCTTGATATGAAGGTCTGTGTATAGTCTATCCATGCTTGATGTGAAGGTTTGTGTCTAGTCTATCATATCATGTGAATCTTTGTTCTGAAAAGGAAGTCAGCCTGCCCTTTTCTAAAGGGAAATGGAGGAAGAATGGGATCTGGTGGAGAAAAGAGTCAAGGAGGCACTGTGAGAAATGGAGGAAGGGGAAACTGTGGTGAGGATGTGATGCATGAGAGAAGGAAAGAAAGTATAATTCATGAGTAGTGTGTGAGAGACTTAAACTGGGTCACACAGGTCACAATGAACTGTAATATGCTTCAGCTAGAGTGGCAGGGTCTGTGGTTTGAATGTCAAACAAACTAAAGCCTCTCTGCTTGGCTTTCTCTTGATCAGCCCCTTCAATGAAGGATCCACAGGAACTCATTAGAAACAACATAGTTGGAGGGTCTCCTGTTGTTTCCTAATTCCACATACTGCATTCTGGACCAAAGAAGGATATGCACATGGCACTGTAAGAATCTAGAGAATTTAGTCATTTTTTACAACATGATCTTTTAGAATTCCAAATATAGATTTATTTGTGCCACACTGACTTTTCTAGTGAAATGAAACTATGAACAGGAAGAAGGAGTCTACTGAGTACTTGATACAAAGGCAGAGACCTACAAGTTCTGGTTGATGATGTCAAAAGATTCTTGTAGCTCAGCATCCCTTGGCTACATCAGGTCCACAAACTGCCATGCAGCCATGCTGCCTGCAAGGGGGGCTGATGTCCCAAGCTGAGCCAGCAATGTTGAATGACTAGAGGGCATGGCACAGCCTCATTCTCCATAGAAGACTAGGGTAGGAACAGGGCCCAGCCTGAATGACTTATTTGGGAGGAATGAGTATCAGGTGACTGGCAGGCCAAGTCTAGCTGAATTATGAGGAAAAGGAGAGTCTACAATGTTTGAAACTTATAGGTAGAGGAGTGAAATGGTGGATTAAACCAGGCCTTGGTGAAGAGGGGCTGGAGGAAGTCAGAAGGCAAACACTGGCAGGACAGGAGGGGAACATAAGTTGAATGATCTCTGTGCTGGGCTGGGAAATAGGACAGAGGTGAGCCTGGAGCCATCAGAGGGATGTCACAGCCATCAAGACTGCAGACAATTCAGGTGCTGAGAGTAGCCTGCCCTGCTAGAGACTGCGAGGTCTGGGAATAGGACTCTGAGGGGTTGGTACAGCCATAGGCTCCAAATTTGCAGATACAAATTTCTCTTTACCAAAATGCCTTGTTCAACTCTCTGGATAGTGTTGTTGGCTTGAAGAAGGTGACCTAGAGATGGTAAGATTGTCCTACATCAAGGAAGATTGATATCTGTAGGGCTAAGTAAGAGTAGGAGTGACAGTGTATGGCATCTCAGCAGTGCTGTAGCCTTTTGATTACTGTTTTGTGAGAAAGCCAACCTTGAAGAGTTTAGAATGAAAATATGATTATGATGGGGTGTTGTGGCACACACCTTTAATTTCAATACTGATGAAACAGAGAGGGGCAGATCTTATGAACGTATGGCGAGGCTGGTTTACATAGTACAACTAGGCAAGTCATAGATATGGAGTGAGATTGTAAATAAAAATAATAACAAAGAAACAACCCCCTACTCCCACCATATTGGGTGATAACTTGTGGGACCTTTGCAGCCTGAAGTCCCAGTAATGAGAGATGCTGAGGAAGAAGCAAAGCCCAGAACTCACAGAGATGTGGCTGATTGGACCAGAAAGATGCACAAACCATAAAGTGGCTCAAACAACAACAAACTTCAGTTATATGCAATCAGGGGTTTATTTATTATGAATAATCCTTTGCTGCCCACTCCAAGCAGTTGTTGTCTGTGGCCAAAGAAGCTTGTCATCACGGGTGGTTTAACACCTGCTAGGGGAGCCTCATGGTTCTTCTTATCCAAGGCAAGAAGGGGGAGATTTTAGTGAATATGGCTAGAGTGGTGCTCTCCAAATTCACAGAGGATAAAACTCCATAGGGTCTTGCATTACATATGAGGGGTCCACCAGAGTCACCCTGTGGGAAGAGAAAGGAACACCTAAGCCTGGTTCCCTCTGGCTCTGTTCTCCCTCCATCCTCCTGGCAAGGATAACTGTCAGATCAGTAGCAGGACAGGCTTTCCAACTTCTCTCAGTGCCAGAGCTCCAGGGGCCAGATTTTTCCTCCTAGCACCATACAAGTTTTTCTGTTAGTCCTCCTGGATGCTCTGGGATAATGTAGCTTTGAGATGACTGAGGTTTCTCACCTCCCACTATTGCTACCCTCCCTGATACCCAAGGGACTAAAAGGTATGCTATTGGGCTGTCCTTTCTCTGAGCTGAGGCTTGAGGGTCTAGCCATTCTCACAAGCAGGCCTCTTATAGGCTCCTCTTACCCTATGTTTTGACTGTTATATGTTTAAACCTCACCATGGAAGCAAGCTGTAGTTTTTTGGTGTCTCCAGCACATATCTCTGTTTTCCTGGAATAGTTATAAAAGGTTTTCTGGCATTGCTGGTCCACCTGAATTCTCAGTTCAGCCTCTTGTAGGAGGTCAGATGCTTTAGTAGCATTGAAGGATGATATCCCCCAGCCAGCCACATGGCACTTCTTCCCTGGCCAAACCCTGGCCTTCGCCCTGGGAAACTTGAGGAAATCCACAGCTTTAGTCCTCTTGGCCTTTCTCTCCAGCTGATGGGAAGAGGAAGTAGAGACTAGATCAGCCAGAAGCCTGCTGCCCTGGGCCACACAAAAGCCAGGATGGAAGGGAGGGAAGAAGCAGGATGAAAGCAGGAGGGGAGGGGAAGAACTGCACCAGGAAGAACACAGGCAGCAGGGGTGAAGTGGAGGTTGAGGTGTGAGTTGAGGAAAGTGGGTGGAATGTGCACAGGTCTCACCTTTAACAGCATGATGTCATTGATCTTGTCCTTAGAATTATAGTTGGGGTGGGGAATGACTTTTGCCACAGGGATGATCTGCTGGGTCTGTTCCTGTATCTTAATATTGTGGGCTCCCAGCACGACTTTCATTGATCTGTGCAGACAGCAGAGTGGACATGAGAGATGTGTAGTCAGAGAGGATGCATACAGGCAGGGTAGACAAGCTAGGGAGACACAAAGTGTCTCGGTGTCAGACCTGCTGCTCCCTTAATTTCAGCATCATGAGATTCCTGGAGGCTCCCTCTTGCTTCTAAAAGCAAAAATCCAAAGTTTGCCATAACTCTTAACCTGAAGTTTCAACCTTTACCACTACTTTAGTTTACCAGTACAGTTGGGAAACCCAAGTGTGCTACTGCCTCTGACATTTCACCCTGTGATCTCAAATATTCACGTTATCAGACTTTCTTTTTCAGTGAGCTCTCAGGGCATCATCCAGAGTAAATGACAGAAGCTCCTGTGCGGGGGGTCTCAGAAACTGTGGGTGAGTTGCTTCTCCTCACCTTCCCCTGCAGTTAGCAGCTGTCAGCACGAAGTTGTCTTGCACCAGGAAGCCTCCGCAGCGACTCCTTTTCCCATCACTATGCACAGACCTAACAAATGCCATGTATGGGCAGGAGTGGGGCTTGACCTCATGGCCCCCGATGATCTCCTCTGAAAGAAAAGGCAAGGATATATGGTGTCTGGGGGTAACAGATGAGGTCAATAGGGAAGACTGAAAAGGGTGAGATAGAGGATGGGATCTGCTGTGCCCAAGACTGTTGTAGGCAGGATTCTTCACACATAGAAAAATCTTTGTTGAATCTTAAGCTTCAGATTCTGCTCAGGGGGGTGGTAGCACTTGGCACCTATGCCTACTTTACAACTACATGGGGGAGTACACTTTCTCTCTATGTAACCAGAGGTTAAGTGGATCCTGGGCAGCTCCTTTGGAACACTTTTGTCATTGAGTGTCATTTTCTCAGCTTTTCCCCTGAGCTTATGGAAGTGGATTTTCTAACATTCTCCTATTCATGGTTCAGTAAATGCTTTCTAGTTAGCCAGAGCACTGATGATGCAGAGCTGGTGGGATTCAGAGCCTGGGACTTCGAGTAGTGTGCAGGCAATGATAGAAAGAGCAGGGGATCTCAAAAAGATGAGAGGGCAACTACAACAAGACAGCAAAGAAAGTGGAGTGTTCAGTGCAGGCATTTTGTCACCCTGGACCTCCTTCAGAAGGCTGAGAGTGCATATTAATAATTAATGGTAATATTCTTGATCTGGTAGCCTTACCCATTGCATGCTGGTCATTAAAGCTGCTCTTTCCCTGGGATCAAGTAAATTCTATCTTTTTAGCTCTGCAGTATCTCTTTCTAAGGATGATCCAGTCTCCCCTGATGAAGAAAAGTTTTTAGAAGCCAGAGCCTACTAAACTTTCTGAGAACATCTCCCTTCCTCAGATCTTGTTGAGGATCTAGGCAGTTTTCCGATTTCCATGTGTGGTCTGGTAGAGACCTGAGGTTCAGAAGGCCCCTTGGGTGCACTGCTAGGACAATTCCTGACTACTGCAGGACACACAGACAGCAGAAGAATCAGGGGATGGGAATTCTGCATCAGGGGTGTTCACTCACCTGCATGAGCTCCAAGGGGCATGAGAAAGGCCAGGAGAATCAACACTGGTGCCATCTTCCCAGGAAGGCTGTTCACATTGGAGGAGAGCAGAGTAGACACAGCCCTGGGAAAGGAATAAAACAGGTGTGTGCTCAGTGGCCTCATGGGCATTTAAACCTAATCAGCTCTGCTTCTGATCTGTGTCACATGGTATAAGGAATTTTTCTGGTTTGGGTAAAAATGACACTGTCACCACATTTACCTCCTATGACCTAAGCTGGGATGAAGACAAAGGTTGATGGTTTGGAGGTGGTACTTGAGGGAGCCTGAGACACCAGGAAGTCCTCAGAGATTATACTGAGACCAAAGCGTGTCATTTCCTAACTCTTACACCTTTTTGCATGCTGGTGAGATGTCTTTTGTATCAAAATTTTCTTGCTCTCTGTCTCTCTGTCTCTCTGTCTCTGTCTCTGTCTTTGTCTCTGTCTCTGTCTCTCTCTCAGTCTCTCTGTCTTTCTCCATCTCTCTCTGTGTCTGTCGCTGTCTCTTTGTCTCTCCCTGTCTCTCTCTGTCTCTGCCTGTCTGTCTGTCGGTCTCTCTCTCTCTCTCTCTCTCTCTCTCTCTCTCTCTCTCTCTCTCTCTCTCTCTCTCTCTCTCTCTCTGTGTGTGTGTGTGTGTGTGTGTGTGTGTGTGTCTGTCTGTCTGTCTGTCTGTCTGTCTGTGTGTGTGTGTCTGTCTCTCTCTCTTGTTTTTGTCTATTCCTTTCTTATAAAGTAATACCAAAAACTAGTTAATCCTAACAACAGTTATTGCCGTCATATACATTCACACAGCTTGACACTACTCATTGGGAATTGATACCTCACCACATATGGCTAGGCAGACCTGCCACATATCTTCTCACTAATCTTCAAGATGACAGATCATACTGTGGAAGAATCTGTCTGAATAGTCTGGTGAGTGAATCTTGACTCACTATGACTCTCATGAAACTGCTAGGAAGTCACAGAGAAGTTTCAAAGTAACTGTCCAATGAACAGGTGTTACTGTCATATATAGTTAAGTATTATAATTAATCAGAAATGACAGTGTAACAGCAAGTTTATTAGTTATTGCTATGTATATCATTGGTTTCCCTCTGAGGATGCAATGGCAGTATCTACAGCTCTGCCTACAACTTTCTATAGACAAAGAGGACCTTCTTACGATCTTGAATGATGGTTTAATGATCTAGGTGAGGAGTGAGAGAAACAGGGATGAAGCCCCTGGAAGGCTGAGCTTGACTGGAGGGAGCAGAGAATCTGAGCTTAGAGCACAAGATGCTGAGAGCTCTGTGAGGCTCCTTGGGATTCGATAACCATTATGGTGGCTCATCCTTGGAAAAGTCTGATTCTCCTGCTCTCAGCAGTTTGGAGTGGGGGTCACTTCCTATATCCCCCTACTCTTTGGAAAGTCAGCTTATTGTCATTGCTCAGGTCTTGTTTTAGTAATTCCATTGTGGAAATTTTCCGGGTGTGGTTTCCTTGACATATTTAGAAGACATGTAGATACAAGACTGCCTATATTTGATTGTGTGTATGAGTCTGTGTTTGGTATGTGCCCATGAGTACTGGTGCCTTTGGAGGCCACAGACACTAAAGTTACTAGTGGTGATGAGCTACTCAACATGGTTGCTCAGAAGGAAACTTGTATCCTCTGCAAGAGAAGCCTGTATTGTTCAGTCTTCTGAGCCATCTCTGCAGTCCTGTGTGCTCAGTTCCCAAGAGCAGTTCCTCACACATGTAGCTGCTGTGCAATAGTGGTGGTGTGAATGCAGTGTGACTGTAAAGTGTGAGCAGCCAGGTCTGAGAAGGACCTATAAAAGCCCATAAATGTCATGAAGGGCCATGATCAAAATATATATCTCATTTCATTTTAAGATTTCAGTTCTATGCATTTCATTTGAAAACTTGACAGGTATTTATGATGATTAAAAATGTACTTGTGAATATTACAAAATACTGACAATATTTCTTAAAATATTGACATCTCTTTTCAAGTTCTGTCTTCTTTTCTTTTTGGGGGGGGAGGTGGGAGGCTTTCAAATACAGAAGTCAGATGAGAAGGGAATGGGATGCATGGGATTGGGAAGCAGGTGAGAAATTCAGGAGGAAACAATAAAGAGTTTTAAAAGAAATAAAAACAATTAGTTTCATATGCTCTTTCATAGCACATGCCCACCACCTGTGCTTCTTTCTCATTTTCTCATTTTCACCTTTTTTGTTGTCTTTCCTCACATTATACTGCACTCAAATGTGCAGCTTTTGTTATGCTATACATTAATATCTTCAAAATGTGGGAGAAAATGGGATTTATTCCTTTGATGATTGAAGATATCATAAAAGTAAATCAGAGAGGCCGATAGATTATAGAAAAATACTGTCTGTTCCTGCATAGGCAGAAACAGCCTTGTGAATAAAATTTATACTACCAAAATTAATATACAAAATTAATGGATTTCATATAAAAAATTTTCATGTCATATTTCACAGGCTTCGAAAAATAACAAAATAATCAAATGGGATCACAAAAGCCCACAAATGTCAAAGGTATCTAAAGAATAAGAACATAGCTGGAAATGTGATATCTTACCCTAACTTATTCTGAACAACAGTAGTGCTAAGGCTTCATGCACTGTTGCAAAAACAGACAGGAAGACCAATGACTAGAACCGAAATTTTTGGGTGACACAATCAAAGTAATGTCCACTTAGTTGTTGACAAGTATTTAAAAAAACAACCTTTGAAAATAAATGTTCCCTCCATCTACTCCTATAATCCTGAGAGTATGCCTTCTCATGGTGACCTTCATTTCTTATATGCTTTGTGTCATCAGTTTTTCTGTTTTAAGATTTTCTTTGAGAGATGTATCGATTTATTCTATTGTATCTTCAGCACCTGAGATTCTCTTTTCCATGGGTTGGATTCTCTTAGTTATACTTGTCTGTTCGATTTCTGCTTCGTTTTTAATGGTTCCACTTCACTGTTTTTATCGGTTTGTGATTTTTTAATATTGTCTAATTCTGTTTTCATATCTTGAATTGTTTTAGTTAATTCCTTCACTTGTTTGCTTTTTGTTTCTTGTTTCTCCTGGATGGCTTCTATTCATTTGTTTGTGTTATCCTGGAATCCTTTTTTTATTTTTATTTTTTTTTATTAATTTATTCTTGTTACATAACAATGGTTATCCCATCCCTTGTATCCTCCCACTCTTCCCTCCCTCCCATTTTTGCCTTATTCCCCTCCCTTATGATTGTTCCTGAGGGGGATTACCTCCCACTGTATATGCTCATAGGGTATCAAGTCTCTTCTTGGTAACCTGCTGTCCTTCCTCTGAGCGTCACCAGGTCTCCCCCTCCAGGGGACATGGTCAAATGTAATGAACCAGAGTACATGAGAAAGTCATATCCCACTCTCGACTCAACTGTGGAGATTGTTCTGACCATTGCCTAGATCTGGGTAGGGGTTTAAAGTTTACTGCCTGTATTGTCCTTGGCTGGTGCCTTAGTTTGAACGGGACCCCTAGGCCCAAATCTGCCTATCATAATGTTCTACTTGTAGGTTTCTAGGACCCTCTGGATCCTTCTTCTTTGCTATTCTCCCATGCTTCTGTCATATAAAGTCCCAATAGGATGTCCTCCCCTCTGTCCCAGTTTCCTGGTAAGTGAAGGCTTTCGTGGGACATGCCCCTTGGGCTAATATGCAGATATAAGTGAGTATATACCATTTGATTCTTTCTGCTTCTGGGTTAACTCACTCATTATGATCACTTCTAGTTCAATCCATTTATCCACAAATTTCGGGAATTCCTTGTCATTAATAGCTGAATAGTATTGCATAGTGTATATGTACCACAATTTCTTTATCCACTCTTCTATTGAGGGACACTTAGGCTGTTTCCATGTTCTGGCAATTATGAATAAGGCCGCTATGAACATGGCTGAGCAAATTTTCTTGTGTGCTGGAGCATCATCTGGGTATATTCCAAGGAGTGGAATAGCTGGGTCTTGAGGAAGCCCTATTCCCATTTTTCTGAGATAGCACCAGATAGATTTCCAAAGTGGCTGTACTAGTTTGCATTCCCACCAGCAATGAAGGAGTGTTCCTCTCTCCCCACATCCTCACCAGTATGTTGTGTCGTTTGAATTTTTGATCTTAGCCATTCTGATGGGTGTAAGATGGAATCTCAGAGTTGTTTTGATTTGCATTTCCCTGATGACTAAGGAGGTTGAGCATTTCTTTAAGTGTTTCTCAGCCATTTGATATTCCACTGTTGAGAATTCTCTGTTTAGTTCCAAGCCCCATTTCTCAATTGGGTTATTCGGTTTGGTGGTGTTTAATTTCTTGAGTTCTTTATATATTTTGGATATTAGACCTTTGTCAGATGTAGGGTTGGTGAAGATCTTTTCCCAGTCCGAAGGTTGTCACTTTGTTCTCTTGATAGTGTCTCCTGCCTTACAGAAGCTTCTCAGCCTCATGAGGTCCCATTTATTAATGGTTGACATTAAGGCCTGGGCCGTTGGTGTTCTGTTCAGGAAGTTGTCTCCTGTGCCAATGTGTTCCAGGCTCTTTCCCACTTTTTCTTCTAACTGACTTAATGTCTCTGGTTTTATGTTGTGGTCTTTGATGCATTTGGATTTGAGGTTTGTGCAAGGTGACAAATATGGGTCCAGTTTCATTTTTTTACACATAGACCTCCAGTTAGACCAGCACCATTTGTTGAAGATGCTATCCTTTTTCCATTGAATGGATTTGGCTTCTTTGTCAAAAATCAAGTGACCATATGTGTGTGGATTCATATCTGGGTCTTCGATTTGATTCCACTGATCAACCAGCCTGTTGCTGTGCCAGTACCATGCTGTTTTAGTTACTATTGCTTTATAGTACAGTTTGAGATCAGGTATGGAGATTCCACCGGAGCACCTTTTATTGTACAAGATTGATTTAGCTATTCTGGGTTTTTTGTTTTTCCATATGAAGTTCAGAATTGAACTTTAAATGTCTTTAAAAATTATTTAGGTATTTTGATAGGGATTGCATTGAATCTGTATATCTTGGAATCTTGGAAGGATCATTTCCTATTTATATTTTTTAAATAGCTGTATGAGCATGGTTTTGAGGTCATTTTCCTGTGACTCTGTTATAATAGGGAATCTGTTGGTTTCTGGTGGAGCCATAGTGTCTTGGTTTTTGTTATTAGACCTCCTATTTTTTCCTTTAGGCATCTGCTTAGAGGGTTTGGGTTTCTGAGCAGGTGATCTCAGGGATGAGTACCTTTGATAGGGAGCTGTTTTTTTATACTGGCTTCTCAGATTCTGCCTTTCTGTATCTATATTTGTTTGAGCTCTGCCACCTGCATCCTGTGGTTTTATAGGGTTCCTCTGGCTGCTTAATCTCCTCTGAGGAATTCACCACACAGTGGATCTGTGATTTGGATGTAAGATGCTATGTGACTTCTGTTTTGTTAATCTTTTTTTTTTTTCTCTGTAGGCAGGCCACTCTGCTTTTGAGCACTGATCTGTCTAGCAGTCTGACCTTCCCTTTCTCCTTGCTGGTTACAGCTTGCCACTGAGACAAGGCACTGGGCCACTCTTTGTCACCCGCTGCCACCACTCACAGTCCCTTGCAGCCCCTATTGCTTATGGGTGTTTTGTTTCCCGCAGCTGGCCCACCTCAGCTAGTGCCACTGGTGTCTCTGGTGCCACAGCTGCCACTGCAGCTGCCACTGTGGATGGTCTGCTCCCCTGGGGGTCCATGCTTTTTCCCGTCTTTGGGGGTGCACAAGATTGTCCCTAGTTCGTTCTTTGTGCACTATGGTTTCTTCCACTGTAGTGGGGTAGGAAGCTTGGTGTTTCTGTTTAAGAAATAAGTCCAAATTTCAGACTTGATTTCTCTGGCTTCTAAACAGGATCCACACCTCTCTGTGCCATCTTGGAATCCCTTGATCTCAAGCTGTACTATAGAGCAACAGTAATGAAAACAGCATGGTACTGGCATAGAAATAGGCCAGCTGACCAATAGAATCAAACTGAGGACCCAGATATACATCCACACACATATGGCTATTTGATTTTTGACAAAGAAGCCAAAATGATTCATGGGGAAAAAGAAAGCATCTTCAACAAATGGTCCTGGTCCAACTGGATGTCTACATGTAAAAAAAAATTCAAATAGATCCATATTTATCACCCTGTATGAAACTAAAGTCCAAGTGGATTAAAGACCTCAACATAAAACCACACCCACTAAATTTGTTAGAAGAAAAAGTGGGTAAGACCCCAGAACTCATTGACTAAGGAGAAAAATTCCTGAACAGAACACCAACAGCTCAGGCTCTAAGATTAACAATTAATAAATGGGACCTAATGAGGCTGAGAAGCTTCTGCAAGGCAGAAGACATGGTCAGCAGAACAAAGCAACAGCCCACAGATTGGGAAAAAAATCTTTACCAATTCTACATCTGACAAGGGGCTGATATCTAAAATATATAAAGAACTCATGAAATTAAACACCGTCAAACCATATAACCCAATTAAAATGGGGTACAGAACTAAGAAGAGAATTCTGAAAAGAGAAATATAGAATGGCTGAGAAACACTTAAAGAAATGCACAACATACCTCCTCATTATAGAAATGCAAGTAAAAATGACCTTGATATTCCATCTTACACCTATCTGATTAGCAAAGATCAATAACTCGAATGACAACACATGCTGGCAAGGATGTGACAAAAGGGGAACGTTTCTCCATTGTTGGTGGGAGTGCAAACTTGTTCAACCATTCTGGAAAGGAATATGGTGCTTTCTCAGAAAATTGGGAATAGCTCTACTCCAAGACCCAGCTATACCACTCCTGGCATATATCCAAAAGATATATGCAACAAAGACATTTGTGCAACTATATTCATAGCAGCCTTATTCATAATGGCCAGAACAGAGATGTCCCTCAATTGAAGAATGGATAAAAAATACTGTGGTACATCTAGACAATGGAATGCTATTCAGCTATTAAGAACAAGGAAATCTTGAGTTTTGCTGGCAAAAGGGTGGAATTAGAAATGACCACCCTAAGGGAAATAGCCCATCCCAAAAAGACACCCATGGTGTATACACACTCATATGTGGATTTTAAACCAACATAGATGACTTGGGAGAGACTCCACCCAGCAAGGTGTAGGGACAGTTACAGAGACTTAAAGGTGGATACTGGACAGAGTCCAGAGAGTGTAGGGTAGTCCTGTCAGGCCACAGACGAAGAGGTCATATGTAGCACAGGGGATACTAGGTAAACTATGGTCAGATGTTAAGGGAGGAGAGCTCCCCTATCTAAGGACTAGGGGAGGGAGCTAAAGGGGATGATAGAGGGGATGGGATGGGGGTAGATGAGGGAGGGGTGGAATCAAGAGAGAAAGAAAGAGGAGGCTACAATTGAGATGTAAAGAACTCAAACTACAGAACAAGCAGGCAATTTATAATCCTAATCCTACTACACTGGATTGGCAGAGATATAAATGTAAAGGCATAGGAGGCCTCATGTTGACTACAGATTCTCTGTGACTTAGTATTAGAGGCCACTACTAGTAATGCATGAAGGAAGATTTGCAAATGCCTTACATTAACCCAAACAATGTCCAGAAAACTAGCTTTAATTGTTCTGTGCATCCCTCATACCTCATACAATTATAATGTTAGAATTGTATAATGTTTGTGAGAATTAATGTTTTCAGAACAAAATAATCACTTGGATCAGACATGACAGGAATCATTCCTCCCAGCAGCATGGACACTCATCTTGCATCCTTCTAGTTCCAGCCCTGGATGATTCTGTTGCTTTTATCCATAAGAGTTGGACAGCTTCCTGGACAACATTGGAGAAAACTTCTGATCCAATTTGAAGCACCATTCCAATCTCCTACTAATCCTGGAATCTCTCAACATTTTGAAACTGAACCACAAATTCAATCACTAGATTTCTTAAACATTTTCTCCTATTTTGTGGGGGGCCCATTCCAAGGTATTATTTGCCCCAATGGAACCTGAAGAAACCTTAAGAGAATGATACCCCATTCTCTCAAAGTGGGGAGTGGGTTCTAAAGGTTGGTGTTTGCTCGCTTGATCTAAAAATGCTTATTATCATCGGGAGGTGGTGATAAGTCAGTATTGGTCTTATACAGAAAAAAAATTAGGGGAAACCCAGGAATATCTCTCTTTGCCTTTATCTTGCATATGTAGTCAATGAGATAAGAGCTAAAAGGAAAGAAAGAGAGATTTAAAAACATAGAGGGAGGATAGATCAAAAGCGAGATGATTGAACCTACTCTTTAACTCAAGGCCTTAATTGTTACTTATAATAAAGAATATATCTAAATCATTGCCATAGGATTTAGTATACTGATACAAAACATGAGCATATCAAACACTTGGTAGATTTTAACACAAGAATATATATCCTAAGTCTAACAAATAGATATGACTCTATCGATATATGTGGTAAGTTAGTTGAATAAGGTCTTCAAAAGTCTTAGAATGACAGAATATGTCATTTAAAGTTGTTCTTACAATCCTAAATTTCTTTGACAAGACAAGCTAACTCCTGACAACACCCAGCCAACCTCAAAGAAGATGATGAGCATCAAAGAACATTCTTATGGAGATGGCTTCAAAGGTGGCAAACCAACAATTGGGCAAAATGTCCTCGTTCCTTCCACAAACAGAATCTGCCTAAAAATGGGCAACTTAGATGCAGACAGAATCGACATCCACACTCTGCCAAATCAAGGTAAGCAAGTCCTCAATAATTCCTGTCCTGAAAACAAGTCTGGCAGAGATATTAGGCCAAAACCTGAAGATGAGGCCCCAATGTTATAAAGTATATTGGGTGATTGGTCAGGCAGTAAACTGTCTTAAGTTAATTTGTACATTTTGGAAGCTGCTAAGCCACACTTCTGGTTCACTCAGGAATTTAAGTTTTATTCTTTCTCAAGTCTCTGTGGGGCTTGGAAGACGTGATAGTATAGTTTACAAGCAAGCTTAATTGATTAGGGGACAAGATCACCTTAGATTAAGTTAAAGAAGTTAAGCTATTAGAGTTGAGATAGGATAGATATTGAATTTCATTTGGAAATTTAGGCCCAACATGAAAGGAAAGACTCTTACTTCAAAAGGGATAAATGCAGATGGCCAGTTCACTATGAATGTAACATGTATAGAACTCATTACTCTCATGATTGTCACATGGTTCTCCCTGCTGTATGTAGTTTGTTTTATACATGTGTAATAAAATAAAAGTATTTTTAAAAAGCAAATTATTGAGATTAAAAAAGAAAAGAAATTTCCAACAAATGTGCTGGCAAAATGGCATATATACCTTGAGATGAATAAAATTAGATTCTTATCCTTAACCTTGTACAAAAACCATTTCAAAATGGATCAAAAGCCTCAGTTTAAAGCTAGAAACATAAAGCTTAGGAAAAAAAACAAAGAGGAAATTCTTCAAGATATTGGGAAATTTTAAACCAGAACATTAAAGGCAGAGCAACTGACTCAAGGGTCAACAGGTAAAACCTCATGAAAATAAAATTCAGTTCAACAAAGGAAAGAATAGTGACTGTCTCCTGAGAGGAAGCCAAGGGTCCAGTGGTTAAGTTCCAAGAACCAGATGTCTCAGCTGTCCCAATCTGCTGCTGGAGTTCTTGAGGATCCCTAGAGAGTTGGTAGTCTCATATATTATGGAATCCTGAAGATGTGGGTTCTCATACCAAGGAAGGAATTACTCAGGAACAGGGTCGATACAGCCAGAAAGTGTGAGGGCAAGTGGAAAAAGTAAACCTTTCCATTTTCTATGTCCTTTTATGTAGGCTGATTTTAGAAGGTGTGGCCCAGATTTACTGTTCATTTTCCACCTCAACTAACCTAAAGAAGTAAATCCATCACTAGTGTGCCCAAATACTTGGGCTTTAGTTATTACTAAATGCTGTCAAGTAGACAAGCAAAATTAGTCACCAGAGATTATTAACCAAAATAGAGAAAGAATATCAGAAATTAAATATTAAGTAAAACTGCCAGTCCACAAATGGGCATTGGAAGAGAATAGCCAGCTTTTCAAAAAAAAAAAGGAAAAGGAAAAGTACAAACAAAAGAAGAAATATTCAATAACTACTCTTTAGAAGTGTACAAGATGTATATCTGATTTCAATCTCTACTAGTGAACTTTAGAAATAAATACTGCCTGGTACTGGCATAAAAATAGATATGTTGATCTACAGAATTGAATGGAAGACCCAGATGTAAATCCACACACCTATGGACACATGGTTTTGATGAAGAAAGTACAAATACACAATGGAAAAAGAAAACACCTTCAACAAATGGTGCTGTTCTAACTGTATTTCTACATGTACAAGAATGCAAATGGATCCATATCTATTTCTCCTATATTTGTGTTTAGTGGTATTCAGAAAACAAGTTAACATTGTTTTATGAACATTAAGAGCACACACACTGCATGGCATGGTGCCTCATGCCTTTAATCCCAGCACTTCAAGGGCAGAGTCAGGAGGGTCACTGAGATAAAGGCCACCTTGGTCTACAAAGTGAGTCCAGGACAGCCAAGGATACACAGAGAAACCCTGTGTTGAAAAACAAAAACAAACAAACAGAAAACCAAGAGCACACACCCTTCACACATACCTCACACACGTCATTTTGCACTGCATCAGCAGTTGAGATGTAGAACTACTCAAACTTTGCTTGCTGTTTTCTACTCAGTTTTTATGAGAAAGGTAAACATAGTTTCAAACATATTGTTCTTTTTAATCACAACATGTCTTCTATACCATCATGTAGGCAGACAGAACTCAAAACAGAGGGAAAAGGCTGACAGTTGAGAGGAGGCCCACTCCTTCAACCCCAGCATTGGTGAACAGAGGCATGAGAATCTCAAGTCTGCCTTGGTCTACATAGCACATTCCAGGACAGCCAGGGAGTCACAGAGAAACCCAATCTCAAAAAAATATAGAAAAGAGAGAATGGGACTCACAGATTTAACAGGAGATGGTGCAATCACCACACTAAACTAATGCTTAAAACTGGGTTTCTACAGAGACATCAAGAAAACTAACACAGACAGAAAAAGGTTTCTGAAAGTTGGTGGAAGATGACAGGGGAAAGTAAAAATTACCAAAATATATTAAATACATATGTGAAGTTGTCAAATATAAAAGCTAAGAGGATTGAAAGCTCATGCTAACTTTTAAAACATCATTTTCATTTCAGAAGTACAGTGGCAAAGCCAAGGACACCAGAGCAACACTACCAAGTTACTTCCAATGCCAGGAACAAAATTTGAAACAAAATCTGTGCCAGACTTGACAATGGAAACTGATTTGCATGTTGAATCTTTTATTGAACTTAACTGCTCATCTCATCAACTTTTCAATGCCATGGTTCAAACCATGAGTGTTCCAGTTGAAAGTGGAATTACGATCACCTCAAATTAAGGCAAATAATTGTACTTATTTAAGCACAGCTCAGTGAAGTTTTGTAAACAATAATGTAGCCTTGATTTGACTTTGATATGAGAAAATGAAAACAGATAATAACATTTCCAGAAATATTTATCAGTATTTTGATAAAATCAAAGTCTATTTTTAGTTAGCATAGGTATGGTACATGCCAATTTTCAGGTAAAATGCATAGAACTACAAGCCTTCTTTCAAAATAAAAATATTTTTGATCATCTCCCTTAAAGACATTTACATGGCTTAAAAGGTCTTTACCTGAGGCAACGGTTCACACTTTAAAATCATACTGTCTTTGTGCCATAATAATTTGCAATGCTTACATTTGTGATCAATTAGTTTCAAGGATTGAATACACAGGACTAGAGAGATGGCTCAGAAGTTTTGTGAGTACACATGGCTCTTACAGAGGAGCCATGTTCAATTCTGAGCAGCAATGCTCATCACCACCTGTAAGCACAGCTCCTCTGGTTTCCATGGGTACGTATGCTCAGGTGCACATACCCAAGCACCTGTGCTCACATGCACATACACAAGCAACTGTGCTGACATGTACATTCACAAGCTCCTGTGCTAACATGCACATACCCAAGCACCTGTGATGACAAGCACATACCCAAGCACCTGTGCTGACATGCACATACCCAAGTATGTGCATATGCCCAAGCTCCTGGACTCATGGGTACATACCCCAAACAGACACATGAACAATGAAAAGTTAAAATCCTTTTATCTATGTCATCTAGACATTTAAGGAAGACTACACTCAGGAAATTTCCACAACAGGGGCTCTAGAAAGACCTGAACAATGACAACAACCAGGCCACCTTCCAAAGAGGATGAAGAAGTAGGAAGTGCACCCATCGCTACATGAAGAGCAGCAAGCGATTTTAAGCTGTGGAGAGAGGAGGAATCAGCCTTTTCCAAGGATGAGCCCCCATAATGGACATCCAATCGAAAGAAGCCAGACCTGGAAGAAATAAGAGCTCAGGCAATAGTAAACTGATTCTGTAGGAGGCATTTATAATTTATTCTCTTCTATGTCTGTACAAGAGAATGATAATTAAAGAATAAGAGGTCATGAATGAAGGGTATGGAGAGATGTGGGAAGAATTAGTGGGACCATGGATAGTGGTATAATTATATTGCAATGGTTATTTCATTATCAAACGTTAAACACATTAACATTAAAATTAGACCCAAAATCTCTCAGCAGCACCTTAGGAATTCATTGAGATTAAAGCTATGTCATCAAGACAGGGAGAGAAACATTTGTTGCCCAAAAGCAATGTCGAATATCTACCCAAATCCATGTTGTCCTCTTTTACTTTTATGATAAAGCATGCCAAAACAAATGTTATTACTTAAATGTGTTCAATTTATTTATTACACATTACAAACATGGAGCCTGCTTCATGGTTTTAGAAGATTCATTCCAAATGGGTATTCATATAATTAAGATTAGTTTATTCTCTTAGGGTTATATGCCTTATCTGTGTGTGTACATTTTGTTTCATTTATATACACTTCTTTTTCAAGGAGAATTATCAACTTTCCTTATACCATTTTAAGTGATGTGTATCCCAAAAAAGTTACCTCTTTGTTTGGCCCAGAAAAGATAAAAGTTTACATACCCATGTCTATAGGAATATTAATTCAGAACATGATAAGAGATCATATCCAAGATATACTAGTTCTATGTGATCCAACTGGACTAAAAACATGCCTTTAATCCAGGAGACAGAGTCAAAGAGATCTTAGTTCAAGCCCAGCCAGGTATAGGGCAAGGACCACATAAAGAATAGCTTAGGTTCAGGTGTGGTGGTACATACCCAAGCAAAGGTAAAGTTAGTTTGTAAAAGGAAGCACTCATTCTTAACAGTGAAGTATAATTCAATGTATAAAACATAACAAATCAGCTTGAGTGCAGCTGCTACAGCTCAGGACACCAGCTTTTGGAGTCACTGGTGACATGCACCTCAGAAGGTGGTCTGCAAGTTTAGGGAGTTTTCCAAGATGGCGATGCCTATCACTCTCTATATCTGATATACCACACAGAGAGCAGGGACCTGATGGAACCACAGACTGCAACAACTGGAGAATACTAGGTGAATGGGGTCCTGCACAATGCAGACCCCAGGCAGGCCTGGGCCCAGTTAAACCAACAATCTACAGAGTTCCTGAACTCACTCCCCAGACTCTGGACTGGAAACTACTTGCAGACTGTAGCCAGCCTCAATAGCCCAAACTTGGTGGAACACCAGAGCTCCTGGTCTGCAGAAGTCTCATGGAAATAGGAGAATCTGTCCTTGAAACCTCCACCCACCCCATGTGAGTCTAAGGAGAGCCCCACAGGCCATGGAGAAGCCCAGGTGGCTGTGAACATGTTGTCTAGAAACAGAGCTCATGGTCTGCATGGGACCAGACAGGAGCTAGGCTGCTGGCTGTGGCAGAGAAAGCCTGCAAAATTGGGCAGATTAAGCCCAGCTTGGCTAGTCTACATGGCCCAGAAGGGTCTCTCACACTCTTGGGAGAGACTGGACAGCCTTAATTGGTTGGGTCAAAAAATTAAACAACAGACCCTACACAGCTGGTCTGCATCACCTTAGTAGCACAAACTGGACCAGGCAGAAGCTCTGCTGACCTAGTCAGAAGCCTAAGGTGTAGAGCAAAGCCTCCTGGATCAGAAACCAAGTAACCTGCCTGTTCCAGGGAAGAACTCCCTGATCCCCACAGGCAAAGGTATGCGACCTATAATCACTCACCAACTATGCACTCTCAATGACCAGTAAAGGATGCCAGAAACTAACTCCTAAAATCAAAGACAGCAAGATGAATAAAGGACAGGGCAATAACGCAAACAACAAAAACCAAAATAATTCGGCATCTCCTGTTCCAGCTATCCCAAGGAAAGCAACCCTGGGAACTTAAACACAACCAAAATACAAGAAAATGACCTTAAATCCTTAGTATTAAAGATGATAATGGAAAAAATGAATAAAATCTGTAAACAAATGCAGGAAGATGAAACCAAACAGGTTGAACATAAAAGAGGCCTATAGAGAGGCACAGAAAGAAATTCGGGAAAATACAAACAAAAAGATGAAAGAAATCAATAAAACAGTTCAAGATCTGAAGATGAAAAAGGAAAGAATAATAAAGGAACAGAGGGAAAAAACAGGAATGAGAGACCTTAGAGTAGAAAGCAAACAACATAGAGGTGAGCAGAATCCAAGAAATGGAGTAACGAATCTCGGGACTAGAATATACAATTGTAGAACATGAACCAACCACCAAAGAAAATGCTAAATCTGAAAAATTCCTGACACAAAACATCCAAGAAATCAAGGACACCATGAAAAGATGAAACATGAGATTAATAGACATTCAGGAAAGAGAAGACACCCAACTCCAAGGTCCAGAAAATATCTTCAACAAAATCATAGAAGAAAATTTCAGCAATTCAAAGAAGGAGATGCATATAAACATACAAGAGGCATACAAAACATCAAATAGAATACACCAGAAAAAAATCTTCCTGCCTCATAATAATAAAATCACAAAATATACAAACAAAGAAAAAATGTTAAAAGTGCCAAGAAAAAAAGAGAAAGTAACATTTAATGACAACCCTATCAGAATTACACCTGACTTATGATCAAAGACCAGAAAAACCATCAGGGCTTGGACAGAGGTCCTGCAAGCCCTAAGAGACCACAGATGTCAGCCCAGACTACTATACCCAGCAAAACTATCAGTAACCATTGATGGAGAACACAAGATATTCCATGAGAAAAACAAATTCAACCAATACCTATACACAAATCTGGCCTTACAAAAGTTACTAGAAGGAAACCTCCAAACCAAAATGACAAGCTACAACCAAAATTACATAGGAAATAGATGACTACACCATTGCAAAAACCTAACCACACAAACACTCTACTGCAACCAACATCAAAAAAAGGGACTTATCCGGCACTGGTCATTAACATCCCTTAACATAAATGGTCTCAATTATCACATAAAAAAGCACAGACTAATGGAATGGATGCACAAACAAGACCCAACATTCTTCTGCTTTCAAGAAATGCATCTCAACCACAAAGATAGACATTATCTCAGGATAAAAGACTGGAAAAAGACATTCCAAGCAAACAGACACAAGAAGCAAGCTGGTGCGGCCATTTTAATATCTAATAAAATAGAATTCCAACCAAAATTAATAAAAGGAGATGAAGATAGTCACTTAATACTCCTTAACGATAAAGCCAACCAAGAAGGCATCACAATTCTAAGCATCTACTCTCCCAATACATGGACACCCACATTTGTAAAAGAACTATTAACAAAGCTTAAACAACACATCAATCCTCACACATTAATAGTGGGAGACTTCAACACACCACTTTCACCAAAGGATAGGTCAGCAAAACAAAATCTAAACTGAGAAATAAGGATAATAATCTATGTCATGAATCAAATGGACCTAACAGGTATCTACAGAACTTTTCACTCAAACACAAAGTCTTATACATTCCTCTCAAACCCCATGGAACCTTCTCCAAAATTGGTCATATAGAATGTCACAAAGCAAGCCTCAACAGATTCAAGGAGATTGAAATGGTGCCTTGTATCCTATCAGATCACAGATCCCCAGGGTCAGAAATATCAAAAACGCCTACACACACATGGAAACCAAATAACTCTCTACTTAATGACACCTGGGTCTGGGAAGAAATAAAGAAAGAAATTAACAACTTCATCAAATTCAATTAAAATGAGAGAACAACATATCCAAATCTGTGGGACACATTGAAAGTGGTGCTAAGAGGAAAATTCATAAATTTAGTGCATTTATAAAGAAATTGGAAACGTCCCATATGAGCAAATTAATGACACATCTGGAATCTCTAGAGAGAAAAAAAGAAGCAGAAACACCTAAGAGGAGTAGATGTCTGGAAAGAATCAAACTCAGGGAAAAAATCAATAAATTAGAAACAAAGAGAACAATTCAAAGAATCACTAAACCAAGAGCTTGTTCTTTGAGGAAATCAACAAGATAGACAAACCGTTAGCCAAACTAACTAAAAGGCAAAGAGACACTATCCAAATCAATAAAATCAGAAAGGAGAAGGGAGACATAACAACAGACACTGAAGAAATACAAAGAGTCATAAGATTCTACTTTAAAGGCATATATGCAACAAAATTTGAAAATCTAAGAAAAATGGAAATTTTCTTTATTAATTCCACTTGCCAAAATTGAATCAAGATGAACAAATTAAATAGTCTTATTTCTCCTACAGAAATAGAAGCAGTGGTTAATAGTCTCACAACCAAAAAAAAAAAAAATCCAAGGGCCAGATGATTTCCATTCAGAATTCTACCAGACCTTCAAAGAAAAGCTAATACCAATACACTTCAGGCTACTCCAGAAGATAGAAATGGATGGAAAATTACTAAATTCATTCTATGAGGCCACAGTCACACTGATACCTAAACCTCACAAAGATACCCCAAAAAAGGGAATGTCAAATCAATTTCTATTATGAACATTGATGCAAAACTACTCAAAAAACTACTCACAAGCTGAATACAAGAACATATCAATCAGTGTTATGAGCCACATAAACAAACTGAAAGAAAAAAACACTTGATCATCTCCTTAGGTGCAGAAAAAGCATTTGACAAAATCCAACACCCATTCATGTTTAAAGTTTTGGAGAGATTAGAGGTACAAGGCACATACATAAATATAATAAAGGATCTATGTAGCAAGCCAATAGCCAGCATCAAATTAAATGGAGAGATACTCAAGGAAATTCTTCTAAAATCGGGGACCAGACAAGGCTGCCCACTTTATCCATATCTCTTCAATATAGTTCTTGAAGTTCTAGCCAGAGCAATAAGACAAAAAGAGAAGATAAAAGGGATCCAAATGGAAATGGAGGAAGTCAAATTATCCCTATTTGCAGATGATACGATAGTGTACATAAGTGACCCCCAAAATTGTAACTGAGAGCTCCTCCAACTGTAAAACACCTTCAGCAAAATGGCTGGATACAAAATAAACTCAAAAAAGTCAGTAGCCTGTCTATATACAAATGACAATAGTGCAGAGGAAGAAATTAGGAAAACTACACCCTTCACAATAGCCACAAGCAATATAAAATATCTAGGAGTAACTCTAACCAAGCAAGGGAAGGACTTGTTTGAAAAAACTTCAAATCTCTGCAGAAAGAGATTGAAGATGACATCAGAAGAAGGAAAGATCTTCCCTGATCATGGATCAGGAGAATTAACATAGTAAAAATGGCCATCTTACCAAAGGCAATTTACATATTTAATGCAATCCCTATCAAAATACCTACACTATTTTTAAAGTCATTGAAACATCAATTCTCAACTTCATATGTAAAAACAAAAAACCCAGAATCGCTAAAACAGTCCTATACAATAAAAGATCCTCTGGAGGAATCTCCATACCTAATCTCAAGCTGTACTATAGAGCTATAGTAATTAAAACAGCATGGTACTGGCATAGCAATAGGCTGGTGGATCAATGGAATCGAATTGAAGACCCAGAAATGAATCCACACACATATGGGCACTTGATTTTTGATGAAAACCAAATATATTCAATGGAAAAAGAATAGCATCTTCAACAAATGCTGCTGGTCTAACTGGATGTCTACATAGAGAAAAATGCAATTATATCCATATTTATCACCATGCACAAAACTCAAGTCCAAGTGAATTAAAGACCTCACCATAAAAACAGAGACACTAAATCAGTTAGAAAAAAAGTGCAGAAGATCCTGGAACACATTTGCACAGGAGAGATTTTCATGAACAGAACACCAACAGCCTAGGTCTTAAGGTCAACCATAATAAATGAAACCTCATGATGCTGAGAAGCTCCTGTAAGGCAAAAGACACTGTCAACAGAACAAAGCAACAGCCTACAGACTGGGAAAAGATCTTCACCAACCCTACATCTGACAAAGGTCTAATATCCAAAATATATAATGAACTCAAGAAATTAAACACCACCAAACCAAATAACCCAATAAAGAAATGGCCTTAGAACTAAATAAAAAATTCTCAATAGAGGAATATCAAGTGGCTGAGAAACACTTAAAGAAATGCTCAATGGCTTTAGTCATCAAAGAAATGCAAATCAAAATGATTCTTAGATTCCATCTTATACCCATCAGAATGGCTAAGAACAAAAACTGAAGTGAAACCACATGCTGGCAAGGATGTGGAGAAAGATGAACACTCCTTCATTGCTGGTGGAAATGCAAACTTGTAAAACTACTTTGTAAATCTACCTGGCACTTTCTCAGAAAACTGGGAATAGGGCTACCTCAAAACCCAGCTCTTCCACTCCTTGGAATATACACAGAAGATACACCAGCACACAACAAGAACATATGCTCAACCATGTTCATAGCTGCCTTATTCATAATAGGCAGAGCCTGAGTGTCCCTCAGTTGAAGAATGGATAGATAAACCGTGGTACATTTACACCATGGAACACTACTCAGCTATTGGAACAAGGAACTCCTGAAAATTTTGGACAAATGGATGGAAGTTAAAATTGTCATATTGATCGAGTTAACCCAGAAGCAGAAAAACTGACATGGTATATACTATCATATTTTTGCACTAGCCCAAAATGCATATCCTATGAAAGTCTTCACTTACCAGGAGATTGAGATAGATGTGAGGACATCCTATTGGGACTCTAGGTTAGAGAAGTATGGGAAAATGAGGAAATTGAAGGATCCAGAGGGTCCTTGAAACCTACAAGAACATCATAATGGGTGTATCTGGACCCAGGAGGTCTGCTCCAACTACTGCACCAACAAAGGACAATACAAACTTCTACTCTGATCTAGCCAATGGACAGGACATTCTCTACAGTTATGTGGAGAGCGGGGACTGACTATGACATGAACTCTGGTCTCCATATTTGACCACTTCCCCTTGGTGGTGAGGCCTGGTGGCACTCAGAGAAAGAATAAGCAAGCTAAAAGATGAGATTTTATTGCCTTGATCGTATAGAGACATGATCATATAGTGCAGGAGGAAGTTCCCATCAGTCCTAGACCCAGAGGATGGGAATAGGGTGAAAGTGTGAGGGAGGACAGAACAAGAGGATACAAGTGATGGGATATCAATTGAATTGTAATCTTTATAAATTATATTATTAAAAATAAAATTAAAAAATAAACACCTAAAAATGGTGGAAAAGCAGAGAAGTTTTGATAGAATAGGATACACCAAACTGTCAGGAGAAGACAGAGGAAAGGGAAATTACTTAAGAGGCAGTTTTACAGACAGAGGAGGCATTTTTCAGGACAGTCACAGAAAGCTGGGTTGCATAGAGAGAACTCAAGTGAAGATGGAATGAGTCAAAAATTGAGAAGAAGCCAGAAGATTAGAGCAGATTGTTGAGTTAATTTGATGTCAAGAAAAGAAATTCTGAGCCAAGAGAGAAGCCAGAAAATATAAGTCATCTGGGAGAACAGTTTGAGCCATAACAGCAGAGTTGAACCAGCCAGCCAGAGCTCAAAAAGGACAAATAAGGGTGAACTTATTAAGCAGTAAGTTTCAGAGATACATGGAAATCTAATAAATATGTAGTTACACCTGTCAGTTTTGATTCGTTATTAAACTTAGCTATGTATGACAGTAACATATGATCATTGGACACATGGAAAACAGCTGTTTTGAGATTTTTCTGTGACTTCCTAACAGTTTCAGGAGAGTCAAAATGAGTAAAGATCAGAGTATTCAGAAAGATTTTTCCCCAGGATGATCGATCATCTTAAAGTTAGTGAGATGATGTACTACAGGACTGCCTAGCCAGATGTGGAGCAGTATCAAATCTCACTGAGTAACATCAAACTGTGTAAGTATATTTCTAGGGTTATAACTATTATTAGGATAACCATGCTGTTGGTATTACTTTAAAATAAAGAAAGAGAGAAAGAGAAAGAGAGAGAGAGAACAAAAAGAATGAAAAAAAGGATGAAAACCCAAAAGGAACGAAAAGACATCTCAGAAGAATACAAAAGGTTGTAAGAGTTAGAAAAGTATACACTTTTGTCTCAGTGCAGTTGCTGTGGACATTCTGAGGTCTCACACCCACTCAACCACAAGCTGCAAACTGTCTAGTTCCTTGGTCTTTATTGATGGATAGCTCATAGGTTGTGAATGTGGTGACAGTGTCATTTTTACCCAAACCACAAAAATTCCTTAGGTAATGTGACACAGATCAGAAGCAGAGCTACATAGGTTAAATGCCTGTGAGGCCACTGATCAAACTCCTGCTTCATGCCCTTCCCGGGGCTGTGTCTACTCTGCCCTCCTCCAACCTGAGCAGCGTTCTGGGGAAGATGGCACCACTGCTGATTCTCTTGACTTTTCTTCTGCCCCTTGAAGCTCATGCAGGTGTGTAAATATCCTTGTTGCAAAGCTGCCATCCCATGACACCTCTTCTGTGCTTTTGCCCAGCAGGAGTCAGGAATTGTCCTGGCAATGCAAAAAGCAGTTTTCTGAACCTCAGATCCCTACCAAACCAAGACTGGGAAATTTGACATTGGTTAGATCCTCAACAAGGTCTGAGGTCTTCTCAGAATGCATAATAGACTCTGGTTTCCCCCAGCTTTTCTTCATCACATGGAGACTGGATAATCCTTAGAAAGAGATATTGCAGAGAATGCAAAGTTTAAAAAATGTACATCATTAGCTTTCTTCATCTCAGGTAAATGGCAGCTTTAATGACCAGCATGGAATGAGTGAGGCCAGCAGGTCAAGAGTATAGGATTCTTTATTAACCTCCACCATTAGCCTGCTGTAAAAGATGCCCAGGGTGACAAGATGCCTGCACTGCTCACCCACTAACTCTGCTGTCTAGTGCTAGCTGGCTTCTTCTCTTCTTTCTGCAGGTCCCCAGCTATTCTCATCTTTTCCAGCACACTGAATGTCCCCCAGGTTCTGAATTGCACCATCACTGAATCACCAACACTCCAGATAAATAAAAGTCACTCATTCTTGCAGCCAAAAGCATGACACCTATCAATGTTAGAGGGGTTGGGGTGATACACTAACAAAGAAAGGACCAAGGCAAGCATTCAGGATACCCTTGGATTCTTGCATCATGAAGACAGAGGTCATCCCTCTGTGTACTTGTAAAAAAAAGGGCCTGGTGGACAAGGGCTACCCACTCTTTCTCATAGTAGGATCTGAGGCTTAAGATTCACCAAAGATTGTTCTATGTGCAAGGACTCCTGTCTGCAACAGTCTTGGGGACATCAGATCCCACCCTCCATCACATTCTCCCTAGATCTTCCATCCTGACCTTATCTGTTGCTCTCAGACACCACATATCTTTGCAGCTTCTTTCAGAGGAGATCATCAGGGACCATGAGGTCAAGCCCTACTCCTGCCCCTACATGGCTTTTGTTAGGTCTCTGAAAGATAAGAGCAGTAAGACTCACTGCGGAGGCTTCCTGATGAAATACAACTTCATGGTGACAGCTGCTCACTGCAGGGGAAGGTGAGGAAAAGAAGCTCATCCAGAGTTTCTGAGACCCCACACACAGGAGATCCTGTCCTTTACTGTGGATGCTCTCCTGAGAGCTTACTACAAGGCAGCACTGTTACAATGGCAACCTGAGGACAGCTATATCTGAAATCATATGAGTGGCACACTTGAGATGATCATCTGCAGTGACCACACTAAAGCAGTGGATGGTGTTGACAGTTCCCATTAAGAGTCAATGCAAACTTTGCAAAAGTGCCTAGAAGCAAGGGGAGCCTCTAGGATTCTTGTGTCCTTGAGAAGCAGAGAGCAGTAGGTTAGACACTGACACACTCCTGAATCCTCAAGTCCTCTCTGCTAGAGCTCCACCCTGCCTGGACTGCATCTTCCCTGACTGCACATCTCTCATGCCCTCTCTGTCTCTGCACAGCTCAATGAGAGTCATGCTGGGGTCCACAAAGTCATGACACCAGAGCAGACCCAACAGATCACCAAAGTGAGACATACTCCCTTCCTAACCCCACTCCTCCACTCACTCCTCAGGACAAATCACACACCTACTGTCTGTGTTCTTCCTGATTCAGTTCTTGCCTGTTTTGCTCTGATCCTGCTTGTTCCTTCCCTTCCATCCTGGCTTTTGTGTGACCCAGGGCACCAGGCTCCTGGCTGATCTGGTCTCTCCTATTTCTTCCCCATCAGCTGGAGAGAAAGGCCAAGAAGATAAAAGCTGTGAGGATCTTCAACCTGCCCAGGGCTAATGCCCAGATGAAGATGTGTGCCATGTGACTGGCTGGGGGTCAAAATCGTCTGAGAACTATTACCTAACTTCCCTCCTTCAAGAGGTTGAACTGATCATCTGTGAGGACCAGGAATGCAGAAAAAGCTTTCCTTCCTATTCCAAGACCACACTGATATGTCCTGGAGACCACAAGAAAGCAAAGACTGCTTTCAAGGTGAGGGTCAAGCATTTAACAAAGAGAGTAGAACCTGAGAGAGGCCTCTGTGTGAGAACTGGCAGACTCTGGAGCCTCGGCTCAGAAAAGGGACAGCCCAATAGTGTATGTCCTTTGTGTGGTTGTAGCAAAAGTGAAGGTGGAGGAACATCAGTCATCCCATAGCTGCATAAATTATCCCACAGCATCCCAGAGAACTTCAGAGAAAGCCATGGACTGTGCTAGAAAGAAAGGGTGGACCTCCCTGGAGTTCTGCCACTGAGAGGAGTTGGAAAGCCTGTCCTGGCCCTGACCTGACAGTTAGCCTTGCCAGGAGGTAGGAGGGAATGAGGGCAGAGCCAGAGGGAACCAGGCTCAGGTCTTTCTTTCTTTATCATAGGGTGACTCTGGGAGAACCCTCATTTGTGGCAGCACAGCTCATAGAGATTTAGCCTGTGTGAATTTGAATGGCACTGCTCTAGCCATCTTCACTAAAATTCCCCCTTCCTTGCTTGGATACGCAGAAACATGGAGCTCCCCTAGAAAGTGTTAAACCACATGTGCTGACCAGCTTGTCCAGCCACAGGCAAGAACTACTCTTCATCAAGCCACTGTCATGGAGTGGGCAGCAACGGCTGAAAACTGGTAATAAAAAATCCCCTGAGTTCATATAACTGAAGTTTGTTGGTTTTTTAGCCACTTTATTGAATGTGCACCTACCTTTTTCATAGAGGCAGCCATCTCCTGTCATTTCTGGGGTTTGCTTCCTCCTCCTTCCCTAGGCCCTCCACTTACTGGAATGTCAGGCTGCACATTCTCACACAGTTATCACCCTATATGGTGGGCAGCAGGGTATTGTTTCTTTGTTCTAATTTATATTTCAGTTCTCACTGTATAGCTCAGACTTGCTTCAAATTTTCTATAGAAACCACTTTGGTGCTAAACTCCCAGAGATTTTTCCCTTCTTTGCTTTCCCAGTGCTGGAATTAAAGGAGTGTGCCACAGCATCCCATCATAATCATATTTTAATTCTCAAATCTCCAAGTTTGGCTTTCTCACAACACATTCCTCAGGAGACTACAGTACTGCTGAGGTGTCCTAGACTCAGTCACTCATATTTATACTTAGTCCTCCAGAAATACTCTTCTTGGATGTAGGACAATCTAACTATCTCTAATCCAACTTCATCAAGTCCCCAACACTTGGAAATGTCAACAAGGCATTGGGGTGAAGGGACATTTGTCCCTGGGAATGCAGAATCTATGGATGTGCCACCCTTTCAGTCTCATATTCCAGGACCTCCCTGTCTCTAGCAGGGCAGTTTTCTCTCATCCCCTGAACTGTCTGCAGTCTAGAAGGATGAGACATTCCTGTGATGTCCCCAGGCTCACCTCTGTCCCATTTCCCAGCCCAGAACTCAACTTCTTTCCCCCTGTGGTTGCCAGTATTTTCCAATAGACAACCTCCATCCCTACCTCCCCTAGGCCTGGTTAATCGAGCTTTTCACTCCTATACATATAAGTTCCAAAAACTATTGACTCTCCTCTACTTCACATTCCAACTAGATTTGGGCTGCCAGTCACCTGATGTTCACTCCTTTCACCTAGGCCAATAAGGCTGATACTTGTGCCAACCCAAGTCTTCCCTGGAGAAAGAGGCTCTGCCATGCTCTCAGGTCTCTCAACAGCCCTGGCTCAGCCTGGAAACTCGGCCTGCCCCTGCTGGCCACATGGTGTTATGGCAGTTTGTGATCCTGAGGGATCCAATGGATGCTAGGCTACAAGTCTCTTTTGACATCATCAACCAACACTTGTAGCTCTCTGGCTTTGTGTCAGGTGTTCAGTAGACTCCTTCTTCATCTTCATCCTCTAATTTCACTAGACAGGTCAATGTGCAACAAACAGATCTATATTTGGAACTTAAAATAAAACATGTTGTAAAAAGAATTAAATTCTGTATGTTCTAACAGTGCCATGTGCATGGTCTTTAAATGCACTGTTGAAGTTGGACTATAGTTGTAAACTACCCAGACATGTGGTTTCAATTGTACCCCATGTGGAGCCTTCATAAAAATATGTGGGCAGGAGAAATGCAAGCAGAGAGGCTTTAGTTTGCTTGATGTTCAAATCAATGACCCTGCCACTCTAGATGGCCTGAAAGACAGTTCATGGTGACCCATGTGACCCTGTTTAAGGCCCTCACACAGCAACACTCATGAATTATATTTTCCTTCCTTCTCTCATACATTTCACCCTGAAAACCGTTTTCCTCCCTCCACTTTTCTCCAAGCCCCACACACCTCTCTCAGATCCACTCCTCCCCGTTTCCTTTTAGAAAAAGGCAGGCTTCCTATGATTATCAACTGAATACAGATTAACCAGTTAAAATGAAATTAGATACCAACCATCATGTGGAGACTGGAGGAGGCTCTCATTAGGAGAAAAAGCATCCCAGTGTGGGCAAAACAGTCAGAGACTGTCCCAGATCCCACTGTTAGGAGTCCCACAGGAACACCAAGCTAACAGACATAACATGCAGAGGACCTAGCTCAGGCCCTGATTGTCACTTCAGTCTCTCTGAGCCCATATGAACCCTTTAGTTGATTTAGTGGGCCTTGTTCTCCTAGGGTCCCTGTATCCTTTGTCTCCTAAAATCTTTCCTCGCCCTTTTCATAGAGGTGCCCCCCCAAGTTCAGTCTAGTGTTTGGCTGTGAGTCTCTGCAACTGCTCTCATCAGTTCCTGGATGATACTCTCTGAAGACTACTGGGATAGGCAGCCATATGAGTTTTGCACACTGTCATTAGAAATCATTTCATTGATTTCTCTTTTTATGTTCAGTTGTGTTTGGTTCCATTGTTGGTCTCAGGGATACCAGGCCTCTGTTTCCTGACCATCCAGGTAGTGTCATGCATGGGCTTCTGTTTTATGAAAATAAGTTTACAAGGCTTCTTCTTGTGGTATGATCTTAATTTTAAATCATTCATTGGTGGCCTCTCCACAGTTTCTGCTCCAGCATTACCCCAGCACATAGCATAAAAAATTGTAGGTCAAAGGTTTTGTGGCTGGCTTGATGTCCCAGTCGCACCCCTGGAAGTCTTGTCTGGTTACAGATGGCCAGTAAAGGCTCCATATGCTGCAGTCCTTGGAGTCTTTGCAAAGGTTGTCTTCCTAGATTCCAGAGAGTTTCTAGTGCACTAAGTTTCCACATCACACTTCAAGTGCTCCAACCTGTCGACTTCCCAGGGCACTCTCCTTCATTGCTCCCTCCCTCACCTGATTCTTCCTCTTCACATCCCACCCACCTCCAGGTCATGTACAAAATCTGTTTCATTTCTTCTTCCCATGGACATCCATGGTTCCCTCTTTGAGCCTCCTTGTCACATAGGCTCTCTGGGGTGTGGATTGTAGCAGGATGATCCTTTACTTGACAGCTAATCTCCACCTATAAGTGAGTAGCACATATTTGTCTTTCTAGGTCTGGGTTTTCTTGGGATGAGTTTTTTTTTCACTTCCATCCATTTGTCTGCAAATTTCATGATGTCATTTATTAATAACTGAGTAACACTAACACATCTTTTTAACAGTCTTTGTATGTGGTGGGAAATCTAGGGTTGTTTTTTTTTTTACCAGTTTCTAACTATTATAAACAAAGCTACTGTGAACATAATTGAACAATTTTCCTTTTGAAAGCATGGAGCATCCTTTGAGTTTATGCCCAGGAGTCATTTAGCTAAGCCTTGAGTCAGATTGATTTCTAATTTTCCAAGAAAGTAATATATTAATTTTCATATTTGTTACACAAATTTACATTTCCACCAGCAAAGGAGGAGTCTTCCCTTTTCACCACATCCTTGCCAGAATGTGCTCTCACTTGAGTTTTTGCTCTAAGCCATTCTGACTGGAGTAAGATGGAATTTCAAAATATTCATTTGCATTTTGCAAATAGCTGAGGATGTTGAACCTATCTTTCTTTTAAAATTCATTATAATTTATGCATATTATATCGTGAATGTTATCCTCTTGCTTTTATTTTACCATTCCCACCCTCTCTCTGTCTTCTGCCCTATTCCCTCTCCTATACCTCAGACAGAAGTGGACTTCCTCCCCCACCCACTGTCTGGCTATACTATATCAGGCCTCATCCAGATAGCCTGTTTCCCCTTCCTATTTGTGCCACCAGTCCTCCCCACTAAGGGGAAGTGATCAAATCAGGAGCACCAGAGTTCGTGTCAGAGGTAGTCACTGCTTTCCCACAACGGTGGAGAATGATCTACCCATTGGATGGCTCTGAATATGGAGTCGGGTTTTACTGCATGTATTGTCCTTGGTTGGTGCAATATTTTATGCAGGCCCCATTGTGTCCAGATCTTTCAGCCTTGATGGTCTCCTTGTGGGGCTCCTGAACCCTCTGTGTCCTTCCATCCCCCCATTCTTCCATACACTCACAGGGTTTCCCCAAGAGTCCAGCAGTGAGTTCCAACATCTATCCTGACCCCTCTGGATGGAGTCTTTCAGAGGACATCTATGTTGGGCTGATACTTACTTACAAGTGAGTATATAAGATGCGTGTTTCTCTGGGTCAGCATTACCTCACTCAGGGTGATCATTTCTAGTTATGTCCACTAGCCTGCAAATTTCAAGATTTCCTTGTATTTAGTAGCTGAGTAACACTCCATTGTGTAAAAGTGCCATAGTTTCTTATTCTATTCTTCAGTTGATGAACATCTGGATTGTTTCCATATACTGGCTAATATGAATAAGGCTGCTATTAAAGTAGTTGAGCAAAGGTAGTATGGTAGAGCATCTTTTGAGTATATGCCCAGGAGTGGTATAGCTGGGACTTTTAGTGGCACTATTCCCAATTTTCTGAGAAAGTGGCAGACTGAGTTTCAAAGTGGTTGTACAAGATTGCACTCCCACCAAGAACAGAGGAGTGTTCCCCTTTCTCCACATCCTTGCCAGCATGTGTTGTCACTTGAGTTTTTAGTCTAAGCCATTCTGACTGGTGTACAATGGAATCTCAGAATCATCTTGATTTACATTTCCCTCATTGAGCATTTCTTTAATTGCTTTTCAGCCATTCTATATTCCTCTGTTGAGAATTATCTGTTTAGCTCTGTACCCCATTTTTAATTGTGATATTTGGTTTGGTGGTATTTAATTTCTTGAGTTCTTAATATATTTTTGATACTAGCCCTTAGTCAGATGTAGGTTTAGTGGAGGAGTTTTCCCAATCTACAAGGTGTCATTTTTGTTCTGTTGACAGTATCCTTTGCTTTACAGAAGCTTTTCAGTTTCATGAGGTCTCATTTACTAATTGCTCATTTTAGCACCTGAGCTGTTACTATTCTGTGCAGAAAGTTGTGTCCTATGTCGATGAGTTCTAGGCTCTTTCCACTTTTTCTTCTAAGTGATTTAGTGTGTCTGGTTGTATATTGAGATCTTTTATCCACATGGACTTTAGGTTTATGCTGGATGATCAATATGGATCTATTTGCATTTTTGTACATGTTGGCATCCACTTTGACCAGTACCATTTGTTGAAGATGCTATCTTTTCCCCATTGTGTGGTTTTGTCTTCTTTGTCAAAAATAAAGTTTCCATAGTATGTTGGGGTTTTTTCTGGGTCTTTGACTTTTCCTTTTTTTGAAAAACTGACTCTTCCCTTCCAATTCCCACTAGTGGAGTAGCTGCTTTGCTTCCTTGGTATTTAATTTCTGAAATTCTTTGTCTATCTTGGATAATAGTCTGTGGTGACTAATTTTGCTTGTCTACTTGAAAGCATTTAGAAATAACTAAATAACTAAAACCTAAGTATCTGAGTGATTTACTTCATTTGGTTTTTAAGTTTGAAGATGAACAATAAATTTGGGGCACACATTCTAGTATCAGCCTATAAAAGAGACATGGAAGAAAGAAGGGTTTACTTTTTCCACTTGCCATGACACTTTCTGGATCTATATTTTCTGTTGTTGTTCCTTCCTTGGTATGAGAACCAGTTTCTTCTGGATTCCATAATATATGAGACCAGTATCTCTCTAGGAATCCTCAGGAACTCCAGCAGCAGATTGGAACAGCTGAGACATCCAGTGCTGGGGACTGATACAATGGACCCTTGGCTTCCTGTCAGGAAACAGCACTACTATTTCCTTTACTGTACAGAAGCTTTATTTTCATGAGGTCCCACCTATCGATACTTGGGTCAGTTCTTTTGATTTTAGTGTTCTGTTAAAAAATATCTTGAAAGATTTCCCCTGTGTTTTTTTCTCAAATTTATGTCTCGAGCTTTAAACTAAGGCTTTTGATCCATTTGGGAATGGTTGTTGTTGAAAGTTAAGGACAAGAACCTAAATTTTGTTCCTCTCCAGGTGGATGTCCAGTTTCGCCAGCACATTTGTTGAAATTTTATTCTCAAAGATTTTATGGGGGGTCCTTGTCAACAACTAATGGGCATTGCTTCACCACTTGATGCCCCAAATCTCTGATCTATTCATTGATCTTTCTGTCTATTTTTACAACAGCACTAAGCTGCCTTATCCCTGTGGTTGCACAGGATAAATTAGGGTGAGATGTTGTCACAGTTCCAGCAGTGTTCTGATTCCTTAGGATTGCTTTGGTATTTGTGGGCTTGTGTGGTCCCATATTAATTCTTTTGCTATTTTTAAGACTGTGGAAATATGACATGGGAATTTTGGTTTGCATTCCATTAATTTTGTATATTAATTTTAGTAGTATAAATTGTATTCCCAAGGTTGTTTCTGCCTGTTCAAGAACAGGGAAGTATCTTTCTATCATTGGTCATCTTCTGTGATTTACTTTTGTGATGTCTTGAAACTATAGAGAAGTTGGCTTCATCTTCTGTGCCACATTTTGAAGATAGCCAATATGAAGCATAATGCAGACATATGAGTACAGGGTTAGGAAAGACAACAAGAAACTTGAAAATGATAAAATGACGAAGAACCACAGGTGATGGGCATGTGCTATGAAAGAGCATATTAAACTAATTGGTTTTTTCTTTGTATTTCTTTTTTTTTACTATTTATTGTTTCTTCCTGATTTTTTGTACTACATCCCAATCCCATGCCTCTCCTTCCATTCTTATCTGACTTTAGTCCTTGAAAACCACCCACACTAAAAAGAGAAAGTAAAATAAGACAGAATTTGGAAAGAGGTTTCAATATTCCCAGAAATATTTTAAGTATTCTGTAATGACTAGAAGCCCATTTTTAGCCACTGTATATATGGTACCTGCCAAGTTTTCAAATGGAATACGTAGAACTGCAATATTACAATAAAATTAAATATATATTTTGATCATGTCTCTTCATGACTTTTATAGGCTTTTATAGGTCCTTCTCAGAGGTGGATGCTCACACTTCACAGTCACACTGTATTGACACAACTATTTCACAGCAGCTACATTTGTGAGCAACTACGCATGAGAACTGAGAACACAAGACTGCAGAGATGGTTCAGAAGACTGAATAATACAGGCTGCTCTTGCAGGGGATACAAGCTTAATTCTGAGGAGCCATGTTGAGTATCTCATCACCACATGTAACTTCAGCTTCTCTGGCCTGCAAGGGCACCTTTACTCATGGGCACATACCAAACACAGACACAGAAACATGATCAAAAGTTAAAAGTCTTGTATCTATATGTCTTCCATATAGGACAAGGAAACCATACCCAGGAATCTCCACTATGTGACATGGGAGGAGCACGACTGATAATTGGAGGATAACAATATGTTACTTTTTTCAATTTAAACTGTTATGCACACTAACAGTAAAATTAGAAGCTACCTATCTCATGGCATCTTGTAAATTCAAAGAGATCAGAGCTATTTCCATCAAGCCAGAGAGTGAAAGATTCATTTCTCAAATGCATTTTTGAACATCATCCCAGATTCATGTTGTCTTCATTTATTTTTCATAAAAACATAGCAAAATACATTTTATTACATACATGTGTACAATTTACTTATGTGATATCAAACCTTGGAGCTTGCTTCATAGTTGTAAAGATACTCTCCAACTGTGAACCCATACAATTGAGATTATTGCACTCTGTAAGGGTTACATGTGTATCTTCCTCTGCAGATATCGTGTCATTTATAAACAGTTTCTTTTCACGAGGATTATCAATGTTCATTATGCCTAATATAAGTAATGTGAAGCAAAAGACATTTATTTCATTAAAGAGGATCAGAAATGCAAAAAGGTCACATACCAGTACACTATACAACCATTCTGATCCAATTACTATCAGAACCTTAGTTCATAGGAAAGAAAAACAGCCTCCATTGGTCACAAATTGTGAAAGGAGAAGATTAACATATCCAGAAACATAAAGCACTGAAGAGAAAACTGGATCTGGATAGCTCCATGGGTAAGTGGCTGTACTTACACACACACACACACACACACACACACACACACACACACACCTGTTCTCAGGGCAAGGTCACCCTGTCTCACTCACAGCTGACCTCACACAGCTCTCAGCATCTTGTGCTCTAAGCTCAGGTTCTCAGCTCTCTTTAGTCCAGTTCATCCTTCCAGGGGTTGCATTCCTGTCTCTCTCACTCCTGACCTAGATCATTAAACCATCATTCAAGATCTTAACAAGATCCTGTTTGTCCATAAAAAAATGCTAGGCAGAGCTGTAGACAATAGCATTGCATATTCAGAAGGAAGCCAATGAGATACATGGCAATACCTAATAAACATCTAGCTACAACTGTCATTTCTGATTCATTATAATACTTAACTATGTATGACAGTAATGTGATCATTGGACACATGGAAAACAGTTGCTTTGGGATTTCTCTGTGCCTTCCTAGCAGTTTCTGGAAAGTCAGAGTGAGACAGGATTCACTCATCAGACTATTAAACAGATTCTTCCCCAGTATGATCAGTCATCTTGAAAGTTAGTGAGATGATGTGTGGTAGGACTTCTTAGCTGTATGTGGAGCAGTATCCAGTCTCACTGAGCACTGTCAAACTGTGGGTGTACAAGTAGCATTATAAGTGTTTTGGGGATAAGCAGATTGCCACCATTTATTTAAAAGAATGAAAGAAAAGAGAGTGACACAGAGAGAGACAGAGACAGAGAGACAGGGAGACATACAGAGAGACAGAGAGACAGAGACAGAGAGAGAAGAAAAACACTGATACAAAAGACATCTCACCAGACTTTGAAGGGGTGTAGGAGTTAGGAAACAGTACACTTTGGTGTCAAGGCAGTCAATGAGGACTTCCTGGCATCTCAGGCCTCCTCAACCACAGCCTCCACACCATCAACCTTCTTGATCTTTATTCCAGCTTAGCTCATAGGATGTAAATGTGGTGACAGTGTCATTTTAATCCAAACCAGAAAACTTCCTTAGGTAATGTGACGCAGATCAGAAACAGAGCTGCATAGATTTAAATGCAGCCACTGAGCACACAACGACTTCATCCCCTGGCCAGGGCTTTGTCTTCTCTGCCCTCCTCCAACCTGAGCAGCCCTCCTAGGAAAATGGCAACGGTGCTGATTCTCCTGACCTTTCTTCTGCCCCTTGGAGTTCATGCAGGTGAGTGAACACAACTGTTGTAGAGGTGCCATCCCATGACACCACCGCTGTCCCTCTGCTCAGCAGTAGTCAGGAATTGTCCTAGCACTGCATACAGGAAATTTCTGAGCTTCAGGTCTCTACCTCACCCAACTTGGAAATCTAACATTGGCTAGATCCTCAACAAGGTATGAGGAAAGGAATGGTTCTCAGAAAACTTAGAAGGCACTGGTTTCTCCCAGCTTTTCTTCATCACATGGAGACTGGATCATCCTTAGAAAGAGATGTTGCAGAGATGCAAAGACAGAAAATGTACATTACTAACCTACTTGATCCCAGGGGAAGAACAGCATTAATGACCAACACACAACCAGTAAAGCCACCAGGTCAAATATATTATCCTTTTTACTATATCGTTATTATACCATTAATTATTATATCATCCATCCTCAGTCTGCTGAAGAAAGAGGCCCATGGTGACAAGATCTCTGCAAGGCACACTACACTAGCTCTTCTGTTTAGTTGTAGGTGGTCTTTCCACATCTTTTTGCAGATCCCCTGCTCTTTCTGTAATTACCTGTACACTATTTGAAATCCCAGGCTCTGCATCCCACCAGCATGGCATCACCAGCCCTCTGGCTAACTAGAAGTCACTCATTCATGCACAGAAAGCAGTTACTGAACCACGAATAGGAGGATGTTAGAAAATCCACCTCCATAGGCTTAGGAGAAAGCTGAAAAAATGACGCTCACTGACAAAAACATTCCAAAGGAGCTGCCCAGGATCCACTCATCCTTGGGTACGATGGAGAGAAAGTATAACCCTCCCCCATCTGAGGTAAAGCAGGCTCGGGGGACAATCGTTACCCACACCTTCTCAGAGCAATATCTGAGGCTTCAGATTCAGCAAAGATTTTTCTATGTGCAAGGAATCCTGTCTTCAACAGTCTTGGAAACAGCAGATCCCACCCTCTATCACGCCCTTCCCAATCTTCCCTCCTGACCTCATCTGCTGCTCCCAGACACCCCATATACTTGCCTTTTCTTTCAGAGGTGATCATCAGGGGCCATGAGGTCAAGCCCCACTCCCGCCCCTACATGGCATTTGTTAAGTCTGTAAAAGAAGATGGGAAGAGGAGTCGCTGTGGAGGCTTCCTGGTGCAAGACAACTTCGTGCTGACAGCTGCTCACTGCAGGGGAAGGTGAGGAGAAGCACCCTGCCTTGTCCCCGTTCTCTGAGACCCCCACACAGGTGCTTCTGTCCTTTACTACGGATGCTCCCCTGAGAGCTCACTAGATGGCAGGGCTAAGAAAATGGAAGTCTAATAATGGGAATATTTGAGTCACAGGGTGAAATATCAGAACCAACAGCACACTTGGTTTGGTCAACTGCACTAGCCTAAAACAGCAGTGGTTGAGGTGACAGTACACAATAGGAATCAGTGCAAATTTTAGAACATTGCCTAGAAGAAAGAGGGAGCCTTCAGGAGTCTCATGACACTGAGAAGATGGGAACAGCAGGTCCCACACTGAGGAACCTCTGTGTCCTCAAGTGCCCTCAGCTAGAGCCCCACACTGCCTACCCTGCCTGGGCGGCATCCTGTCTGACTTCACTTCTCTCATGTCCACTCTGCTCTCTACACAGCTCAATGACAGTCACACTGGGGGCCCACAACATCATGGCACAGGAGCAGACCCAGCAGATCATCCCTGTGGCAAATGCCATTCCCCACCCTGATTATAATTCTGAGGACAAGATCAATGACATCATGCTGTTAAAGGTGAGATCTGTGCCTAGTCTACCCACTTTCCTCAACTCACCCCTCATCTCCCACCTCACCCCTGTTGCCTGTGTTCTTCCTGGTGCAGTTCTTCCCCTCCCCTCCTGCTCTCATCCTGCTTATTCCCTCCCTTTCATCCTGGCTTTTGTGTGGCCCAGCTCAGTAGGCTCCTGGCTGATCTGAACTCTCCTGTCTCTTCCCATCAGCTGCAGAGAAAGGCCAAGAGGACTAAAGCTGTTGATTTCCTCAAGTTGACCAGGGCCAAGGCCCGGGTGAAGCCAGGGAAGAAGTGCCATGTGGCTGGCTGGGGGATAACATCCTTCAATGCTACTAAAGCATCTGACCTCCTACAAGAGGCTGAACTGAGCATTCAGGTGGACCAGCAATGCCAGGAAGGCTTCCGTTACTATTCCACAGCAACAGAGATTTGTGCTGGAGACCCAAAAGAACTACAGCTTGCTGCCAAGGTGAGGTTCAAGAATTTAACAGACAAAACACAGGGAGAGGGGATCCTGTAAGAGGCCTGCCTGTGAGAATGGTCAGAGCCTCAAGCCTCAGCTCAGAGAGGGACAGCCCAATAGTGCACCTGTTAGTCCCTTGTGTGGGGCTACCAAGAGTGAAGGTTGATAAACATCAGTCATCCCCAAGCTGCATTAATTAAGCCAGAGCATCCTAGAGCACTTCAGGGAAAGCCTTGGACTGAGTTAGAAGGACAGTGTGGGCCTACCTCGAGCTCTGGCATTGAAGGAAGTTGGAAAGCCTATCCTGGCACTGATCTGATAGTTATCCTTACCAGGAGATGGGGGGGAGCAGGCTTAGGTCTTCCTTTCTCTTCCCACAGGGTGACTCTGGGGGACCCCTCGTGTGTGACAACAGAGCCCATGGAGTTTATGTTCGTCGGAGGAATAAAGCAGGTCCAAATATCTTTACTAAAATCCCCCCCTTCCTGCCTTGGATAAAGAGAAACATGAAGCTCCCCTAGCAGGTATTAAAGCACCTGTGATGACCACCTTTTCTGACCACAGGCAAGAAGTTTGGGCAGCAATCGATTGTTCATAATAAATAATCCCCTGAGCACATGTGACTGAGGTTCTTTATTGATCGAGCCACTTTATCGTTTGTCCACCTCACTGGTCCAGGCAGCCATGTCCCTGTCAGTTCTGGGCTCTGCTTCCTCCCCTTCCCCAGCCCATCCCCTCACTGGAACTTCAGGCTGCATAGTTCACACACAGTTATCACCCTACATAGTGGGAGTAGAAGGTTGTTTCTTTGTTCTCATTTTTTATATAGGCTCTCAGTGTATAGCTCTGAGTTGCTTGGACTTTGCTATGGAAACCACCCTGGACTTAAACCCACAGAAACCTTCCCTTCTTTGCTTTCCCAGTGCTGGAGTTAAAGGTGGTTGCCACAGCATCCCATCATAATCATATTCTAATTCTCAACTCTCAAATGTTGGCTTTCTCACAACACAGTCATCAAGAGGCTACAGCACCACTGAGGTGTTTTGCACTCAGTCACTCATATTTATACTTAGCCCTCCAGAAATGACTCTCTGGATGCAGGAAATTCCTACCATCTCTAAACCACCTTCATCAAAGCAACAACATATGTCAGTGTCGAACACGGTATTCTTGTGAAGGGAGATTTGTTCTGGGAATTCAGAATGTGTGGGCCATGCTACCCTTTCAGTCTCCTATTCCAAGACCTCCTGGTCTCTAGCAAAGCAGGCTACTCTTGCCACCTGAACTCTCTGTAGTATAAAAGCCTGATACATCTCTCTAATGGCACCAGGCTCACCTCTGTCCTGTTTCCCAGCCCAGAAGAGAGATCACTCAACTTCTGTGCCCCTTCTGGCCTGTCCGTATTTTCCAATAGACTACTTCCAGCCCCACATCCCCAGGCCTGGTTAAGTTAGTCTTTTACCCACCTACCTATAAGTGCCAAGCACTGTTGGCTCTCCTCTACTTCATGTTCCAGCTAGAATTGGGATGTCAGTCACCTGATGCTCACCACTTTCACCTAGGCCAGCCAGGCTGAGACCTGTACCAAGCCAAGTCTTCCCTGGAGAAAGAGGCTTCTGCCTCTGAAAATCCCTGGCTCAGCCTGGAAACTCGGCCTCCCCCTGCTGGCCACATGGTGACATAGCAGTTTGTGATCCTGAAGGATCCAATGGACGCTAGGCTACAAGTATCTTTTGAAATCATCAACCATCACATGTAGGTCTCTGACTTTGTATCAGCTATTCAGCAGACTCCTTCTTCATCTTCCTCCTCTAGTTTCACTAGACAGGTCATTGTGCCACAAATGGATTTATGTTTGGATTTCAAACAAAAGCATGTTATAAAACAAGATTAAATTCTGTATGTTCTAACTGTTCCACATGCATGGTCTTCAGAATGCACTGTGTGAAGTTGGACTAAAGTTTTAAACCCTCCAGCCCTGTGGTTTCAATTGTGCCCCATGTGGAGCATGCATAGAAAAAGGTGGGCAGGAAAAAGGCAAGCAGAGAGGCTTAACTTGCTTGAAGTTCAAACCAATGACCGTGCCACTCCAGCTGAGCTACAAGACAGTTCATGGTGACCCATGTGACCCTGTTTGAGCCCCTGACATAGCAAAACTGGTGCATTATACTTTCCTTCCTTCTCTCATACCTTTCACCCTACAAAGCCTCTTCCTCTCTCCACATCTCACCATGCTCCACATACCTCCCTCAGAGCCACTCCTCATCATTTTCTTTCAGAATAATACAGGCTTCCTAGGATTATCAACTGAACACAGAACAACCAGTTAAAATGAGAATAGGCACAAACCTTCATATCAAGACTGGAGGAGAATACTATTAAGAGAAAAGGGGTCCCAGATTAGGCAAAAGAGCCAGAGACCACCCCAGCTCCCACTGTTAGGATACCCACAAGAACACCAAAATAACAGCCATAACATTATGCAGAGGACCTAACTGGGACACATACATGCTCCCTCTTTGTCACTTCAGTCTCCCTGAGCCCATATGAACCTTTTAGTTGGTTTAGTGGGCCTTGATCTTCTAGCGTCCTTGCATCATTTCAGAGAGGTGCCCCCAGAACTCAGCCTACATTTCACTGTGAATCTCTCTGAATCATCTCTGTGAATCGCTGTGCACCATCTGTTCCTGAATGATGCTCTCAGAAGGCGACTGGGAAAAGCACCCATATATGAGTTTAGCAGACTGTCGTTAGGAATCATCTCATTGATTTCTCTTTTATGGCCAGTTTGGTGCTTGGTTCTATCTTTGGTCTCAGGGATACCCATCATGTTTCCTGACCATCCAGGCAGTGTCAGTCATAGCCTTCCATTTTATGAAAATCAGTTTACCAAGCTTCTGCTTGTAGTCTAATTTTTTCCTTATTTTTTAATTTTTTATGAATTTATTACTGTTACATCTCAATGGCTATCCCATCCCTTGTGTCCTCCCATTCTTCCCTCCCCCCCATTTTCCCCTTATTCCCCTCCCCTATGACTGTTCCTTAGGGGGATTACCTCCCCCTGTATATGCTTATAAGGGTATCAAGTCTCTTCTCGGTAACCTGCTGTCCTTCCTCTGAGTGCCACCAGGACTCCCACTCCAGGGGACATGGTCAAATGTGACACACCAGAGTACGTGAAAAAGTCATATCATGTGACTCGCGTTACCGTCTCGCCAGCAAGAACGACGCTGCACACACAGGATCCTTCTGCAGTAAAGCTTTAATGTGTCTTAAGAGGGAGAGCATAAGCTTACGACAAGTAAAATGGAGACCCCAAACAGCAGAAACCCATCCCTTATATAGGAAACTGTTCTCCGCTTAGGATGTGTCAGTCCCTGATTGGCTGTTACTCATCAGGCGATATGACGCCACGGGAGAGGCAGAGCACAACAAGTGGAAAGTTCCTTCGCACATGCGCAGATTACTTGTTTACCAGTTTGGGACACAGGATGTCAGCGCCATCTTGTAATGGCAAATGTGAGCGCGGCCTCTCACATCTCCCCCTTCTCTTTTAATTAAAGGCCTAACTAAAAGAATAGGTGAAAACTGGCGCCACATCAGGTTCGCAGCTCGCTACAGTTTGTTGTATGGGCAATGAGCTTAGGAAAAGAAAATGGTCCGATCAAGGCTGGAGCATGACTCTGGACCAACCGATCGAGGACCATTTTAGAGGTACCACTCAGTGCTGTCCCGCGTGCAATGGGCAATTTTCCCCGCGGGGTGCAACGGCCACTGGGTGCACGTAGATATAGGGTGCCTTTCGACATGCAATGGCAACTAGGCCCAGTCGAGTGCAAAGGCCACGCAGAGAGAAGAAAGAGAGAGAGCGAAAACTCATTGCCCTTATTTAGGACTTAAAGGCTGCCCGCCAAGCCACCGTCTCCCCCTATTCCTTTATTTAGGAAGCAATAAGACACCCATTAAAGAGAGTGGAGACAGAGGTAAATAGCTCATATTGCCGCAGAGCCATTTTACTGCAATGCCTCACTATGCAACTCTCCAGGGCTGCTGAAACTTACTCACTCCACCTCGTGCAATGAGCTGAGACTCTGAGGGTGCAGGAGCTGAGCAGCCAGCGACTTATTGCTTAAGCATGGATAGCCATATATCAGGGGAGGTCCCACTTTCTACTGCTGCAAGTGCTTGGGCAATAATCACCTTGTCTCTTTTTGTTTGAGCCCTGAGTTTACAGACCAACCATAGGGTCAACACTAACCCACAGCAGATCGCAGCTCCAAATAATCCAACCCCAACCCATTCCTTAAAGGATAAAGCCGAAGATATCCATGACGAAAGTCCCTCTGTAAGCGACAGATCCAGGCGTGTGGAATTAACTTGAATGATGGCAGTTCTTAATTCTCTTAATGTTTGCTCGAATTCTGTTGTCCAATTCGGCATCGGGAGTGGGAATGTTGACATGATCCCCCAGCGTTGTTCCCCCTTTGTTATTATCACTTGGGTCATCACCAGGCTGAGTATCAGCATCTTCTGGAACCGTCTGGATTTTTCTGGTAAGTCTTTCTGGTACCCAAAACGGATTGTCTTCATCCTGTGGAAAAACGCACACAGCTCCCCTGGATCTTATAAGAATAGGATCCGGTCCTTTCCATTTGTTACTCAGAACATCCTTCCATTTGACCATTTCTTTTGGCCTGTTGGGCTCTAAATAGTGTCTTTCTGCCGCAGTATGGCCTTTATCATCTAGATTTAAAAAATTTACGGTAAAGAGTGCCATGGAAATGGCCACTCTTGGTACTGAGGGAAGAACGCTCTCTATTCCCCTTTTTTGCTTTATTAAATAAGATTTGAGTGTGCGGTGTGCACGTTCTACAATCCCTTGTCCTTGAGGGTTGTAGGGAAGGCCAGTCAGATGAGTCACATTCATCTGATGACAGAACTGTTGAAATTTTTGTGAGGTATATGCAGGTCCATTATCAGTTTTGAGAATTTTAGGCATTCCCCAAGCACTCCACGCTTCAAGGCAATGCTGTATCACATGTGAGGCCTTTTCACCCATAAGTGGTGTGGCAAATATAATGCCTGAGCATGTATCAATGGAAACATGTAGATACTGAAGTTTACCAAAGGAAGAGACGTGCGTGACATCCATTTGCCAGATTTGTAAAGGTCTTACACCCTGTGGGTTTATCCCTACATGGGGTGTAGGCAAAAATTCACAACAATTTTTACATTGAGTCACAATGTCTCTGGCTTCTTTTCTAGTTATAGCAAAGCGGCGGCGGAGAGTTTCAGCCATCACATGAAAGTGCTGATGAAAATTTTTTGTTGCATCTGCCTGGGAGGACAGTGCAGTGGCTATAAGCCGAGTGGCCTTATCAGCCAAGCCATTGCCCCGGGACATTGGACCTGGTAGGCCCGAATGTGCCCTGACATGGGTAATATATATGGGTGTTTTTCTATTTTGTAAGGCCAATTGTATTTGCTA